>NW_020455721.1:162404-199229 GCF_003342845.1 Nothoprocta perdicaria
GAAAAGGGAAGGGAAGGGAAGGGAAGGGAAAAGGGAAGGGAAGGGAAGGGAAAAGGGAAGGGAAGGGAAGGGAAGGGAAAAGGGAAGGGAAGGGGCTGTTGGCAGTGCCGGAGGGAAAGGGGCTCTGCTGCTCGAGCCGAAGAAACTTCGTCCCCCGTCCCGGCAGGGTGCTGCGGCAGCACAGAGCTGTGCAGGCGAGGCCTCACCCGGCCCTGACAAGAAGGCCAGTTTCATCTTGAATACTTTAAGGAAGTATCGGATGAAACACTGAGATCATGTTCTTGTTTTGCTCTTTCACATAATCCAGATCGCCTTGTTTTTACAAAAATCATGCTGGAAAGCAGATGGCTATGAAACTCTGAGGAGATCTAGGGCAGGAGCAGCTGCTACACCAAGTGTGGCAGAGCAGCAAGCAGGCAAGAAAGGAGGGATGAGTGTTAGTGGAGCCACGGTGGGACCTGTGCAGAGCAGGAAAGCAAACTCGTGGAAATAAGGAGACATAAGCCTGGAGGTGAATGCCCGCCTGACGTGTGACAGCCTCGCTGGAGGAGTTTCGACAGCACTGGGGCTCTGCCGTCTGTGTGGAGAAGCTCTGGCATCTCCAGAGGGATGTTGCTTCCTCTGTGTGGGAGGCCTGTCCGAGCTGTGTCTGGACAGGCCCCAGCAGGGCAGATGCTACGAAGGCCTGGGAGCTAGAGCCGTTTTTCTCACAGCAACACTCAGTTGCCTTCCAGGTGAATGAGTTCCTTGTACCTCTGTCATAAAACAACAGCTTTGCGGAGGGTGTTTTAGCCAGCTCCGGGCATGAGTGATCCACAGCCAGTACGGCCAACGCAGCCTTCCTTGAATAGAAGATAAAAACCATCGGCGTGAAGATTGAAAAGTCACTGGGCACCAGCAAGGCAGCATATAGAGAGATATATGCATACTTCCATACATGTCTCTCATCTCCTAGGCTGTTTTTCTGATATTGACAGTAAATTCCAAGTGTTTATAAATTAAAATGTCCAAAATATGTTACTTTCTTTTTTATTTCAGAGTTCTTCTGATTAGTGTCACAGATCTCGTGAGGTATCCTTATCTACAATACAGTCTGCAGTCTGATTTAGGGTTTGTTTTAAAGTGCTCTAAAAAATCTTTAACTTCTTAAAATTCACCATGCAAGAGTTAAAAAAAAGTTTCTAAACTCCCCATTGTTTGTTTTCCATTGCAAAATAAATGGTATGCTTTTATGCTTTTTTTTTCTCTTTTTTTTTTTTTTTTTTTTTTTTTTCCCACAGGGGTATGGAATAATTCTGCTTTGAGAATACATCACTGTTGTGTAATGAAGGAGACCATTGTCTGTACGACCCTGTCTGAATTATTCAACTGTAGGTGGCTGCAATAATGGGACTGTAGGAAGAGGAAAAACCTTATTGATCATGGGAGTGTCACCCAGCCTGGCAGCCAGATGCTTTCTCTCTTCCAGTGATAAAGCTTAAATCAGTTGCACCCAGAGGCACCTAGGGAGCCACCAATTGTGTGTTTTTCAATGCCTGACTCGCTAACCATTCACGGAAATTGCAAGCAGTGCCTGCTACATAGACATCGCCGGGACGTTGCCTTGGGATGCTCGGCGCCTCTGCTGTACACACCGCTGCCGCTTCAACCCAAGGCAGCTCCAGGCTTCCCAAGCAAAATTCCCCCCTCGCTGTAGTTTCTGCAGTGGCAGAACCGACACTTGGGAGACGAAGGGCAAGAGGGGCCTGAAGGAAGTAGGGAGCAGGGAGGGAGAAGGCTGGAAATTCTCCCGGAGTATTTGGGGAACTATCCTAGTGCCGTGCAGGAAACATCCGCCACACTCGGCAGCTGCCCCCACCCAACCTCCATCTGGGCAATGGGTACTGCTAATTTAACTGGTCATATAGTTAATGTAGTAAGGAGGAAAGGGATGGGTTGGGTGTAAAGAGGCACACTAAGATTTGGGAAGGCGGGTTCCAGAGTGGGGCAGGCTCCCGCGATTCTCCCCTATGAGTTTCCTTGTGGGATTTGCCCCATTCTGCCCCACGCACTACTCATCGCCAGGGTTTTAGAGCAACCCTCCACGTTCACCTCAGCCCCACCGCTGAGGAGCGGAGCCGGGGCAGCCTGAGCCCGAGCCCCCGAGGAGGGAGCCATGGGAAGCCTAGAACTCGTGCTCTCGGGTTTTGTGCCCCGCTTGTGCGTTCTGCTCCTCAGGACTCGAACGGTGACGGCGCTCAGGGTCCCGCTTAGCCGCGCAGCGCACGCGAGCGGCGCGGCCGCAGCGGGAATAGCGGGAATAACGGCAATAACGGCAATAACGGCGCGGGCGGCGCGGGGGCGGCGCCACGGGCACGTGGGGTGAGCCCGTCCCCATGGCGAGGGCCAATGGGAGAGAGGCGCGCGGCTCGCGCGCTCCCTAACGGTTCCCGCGAGCCCGCCCCTTCCCCACGCGGGGCGCTCGCCGCTGCCGCCCTCCCCTCCCCGGGGCAGCTCTCCGCGCCTGCGCAGCGCGGCCCCGCGCCGCCTCCCCTCACGCCGGCCGCAGGGCAGCCGCCGGTGCCTCGCGCGGCAGGTGATGCCGGGGCGCGGCGCGGCGATGCCGTTGGGGCCGTTGGGCCGGCGGCCGTTAGCGCCGCGGGAGGTGGCGGCGGCGGCGGCGGCGATGGGCTCCGCGCGGGCCGTGGCGCCCGCCCCCGGGTCTGCGCTGCCCCGCTCCTGAGTCGCGGGGCAGCGCCAGCGGCCGGCCCGGGCGTCCGGCTCCCTCCCTCCGGCCGCCTGCTGCCCCGCTCCTCGATGTCGCCCCCGCCGCGCCGAGGCCCCTTCGCCGCCGCCGCCTTCCCGCCCTCCTCCTCCGCGCCGCCCGCCCGCCCCGCAGCCCCGCGGCGAGAGGCCGCCGGGCCGGCCGTCCTCGGCGCGCCGCCGCTGCCCGGCTGAGGAAGGGGGGCCGCGGAGGCCGCCGCGCCCGCCGCGAAGATGAAGGTGGAGACGGGAGACAACTCCATGATCAACCTGTCGGTGCAGCAAGTGCTGAGCCTGTGGGCGCACGGCACCGTCCTGCGCCACCTCACCGGTAACGGGGCGGCGGCTCGGGGCGCGGGGGCTGCGCGTGTGTGCGGCCGCGCGCGTAACGGCGGCGGGTGCGCGCGGCTCGGCGGGTGCGCGCGCAGTGAGGGTAGCGGCACCGGGTGTGAGCGCGAGGGCGTTGGTGAGCGGGGCGTGTGGACGCGTAGGGGCGCAGGGGAGGCTGGAGTGTGCCGGGCGCGGGGGGAGTGTCCTCGTGGGGATGCGTTCCCTGGCACGCGAAAGTCGTGGAAAGCGGGGAGACGAGGCGCGTGTGGGAAGCGGGGCTTTCCTTGCCGTTCTCAGCGTGCTGCCAGAGCATCGGCGCTGGGGGAGTCAAGAGGGTGCCTGGCGTTTCCTGGCAAACGGGCGTAGCTTGGAGAGTTGGGCATTCCTATGGACTGAGCTGCGCTGGAGAAGCGCTGCGAACCCCGGCTGCAAAGGCGACAGCAGAGCCCGGGCTTCCTTCCCTGCCAAGCAGGGGAAGCTCTGGCGAGCCTTGGCAGGAATGGATTTCCCGATTTGCCATGTCTCGTGATGGTGTGGACCTGCAGAGCAGTGTGGGAGTGTTGCAGAGGGTGTGTGGGGCAGGTTGTGTCTCCTGTTTGCCTGTTCTGCTCAGGTTTGCACAAAATCACAAGTTCCTAGCCCTGGACTAGTAAGGAATCCACGTTACTGGAGGTGTTTCTGGCTAGAAGTGTTACTTCTTTTCCCTGTGCATAGCAGTATACTAGATAGTGATGGCATTTTAATAGAAAAAGTGAGAAGGATATGTGTTTTTGAGACATATGAAAAAAATACTGTGCCGTCTACTTGCCCATCTATATTAATGATGAAAGGTTAAAATATCAATTATATCACAGATGGAAGAAATAGGGTGGAAAGAGATGAGCTGAAGTTGAAGATCAAATACAAACTGGTTGTGTTGCATTTTGTTTTAGCACTTCTTGTTCTTAAATTCTAGGAGACACTTAAATACATACTTTAAAAAAAAGTACACAGTCCACTTCTTAAATTGATCAGTGAACTTTTCATGTATGTCTGATTAAAATTCCTGAGCACTAGTCTGGCTCATTTTCTGAATAATTATTCTTGTTTGCTTCTGTAAAAATGCATATGTACCCCTAAAGGAAAAGACTAACAATGGATTTAGCGTTTCTTTGTGACAGGCATCCTCCATAAAGTTTTTCTTTCTTAGAGCATTATGCAAAATAGGCATTTCTAAGCGGTTAAATGCTAAGCATTAAGTAAGAAAAACAGTGTGTTTCCTGCTGGTTTTGCAATATAATGAAGAGTTGCGTAAAGTTTTTAGTGTTGGGGCGGCTGTGGTGGTTTTTTTCACTTTAAAGAACAGGAGGAGTAATTATCTGCTGTAATGCTGGAGAGTAGGTTAGTGTCATTTGCAGAGGCCCTATAGTTTCCTAGTCAGTATTGGAATGTAGATTGTCCGTGCAGTCATAGTTTGTTCGTTGTTGCCAGTCCACAAGAACAGTTTTCACTGGGTAAAAATCTCTTGTGTAAGATACGATGTTAAAAAGAAAAATGCCCTGAGATATAATCAGTAATGTAGCGCTTGATATCAATGAATGTTGATGTTACGAAACGTATGTAAACCCGTCCTAAAGTACTTACCGAGTGTAGAAGTAAATTTCTGCTCAAAGACTGAAAATTTAGGTTCTTCATCAGAGAAAAGATGCGAGTTAATCATCTTCTTGAATGCAAAAGAAAACAAATTAAGTAATATGTATAAAATACAAGAAACTATTTCACAGTATTGGTTAAAGACATTCCTAAAATTAAAATATTCTGTGAATGTCTTTTGAGACCATTTTGTGTTATTTGTGGATTTAATTATGCTTTGGACTTAAACTTGCCAAGTAAAAAAAAAAAAATCTTTAGATAAACAATGTAGATCATGTTTTTTTTGTAAAACGGTACCATTTTGTCAACAAACTCGTATCTTTCTTAAAAATACTTCCCCCCCCGCCAAAGTTTCAAAGTTTTCAACGGGGAGGTGGTCAGAGCTCCAGGTGAAACAAGAAATTGTTTTGAGTGTTAATAGTTTAATTTCTTATCTTAATGAAAAACCAAACCATTATTTTATGCCATAAACCTGATTTGGGTTCCATGTACCCACCTCAATAATAATAATAATCATTTTTATTACTACTATCACATAGCATTTCAGGAAACTTGATTCTTGCCGCATGTGTGTTCTACCCCATGACAGCTAAGACTTCCAGCACTGTTCTTTCTAGCCGAACCTAGGGCGCAACTAGGAGGGAGAGGAGCATTACTGGAGAAGATGGAGGTGGGGATCAAGTGAACAGGGAGAGGAGGGTCTTATGTCACCCCTTTTTATCTCTTCCAGCAAATCTCTACCATAGCCCTTTCACTATAGACTACTTGTGTGTTAATAAGCGAAGGTTTAGGGGAGCAAGTCTGATAATGGCCAAATCTGAACCAAAAATACATCTCAATTTGAGCATGTAATCAAAAAATATTTAGAGGTTAGATCCATATTAGAGAAGTTCTTAGTATTTCTGCTCTTCACATAACTGCTCTAGCTCTTTGTGTATATCCAGTTATTGCATGTTGAGAAAATTTGAATTTTTCATCTGAATGTATTTGCATTAATCACTTGGTAGTGGGTAGAGGGAGGAGGTTGAGGGCTGTCATCTGCAGTGTCCTTAAGACACACTGCAGTCTTTAGAAGGAGGGGGAAAAAACAAACAAGAACTTGTGTAGTGCAGCATGAGTTATGAGGCTAGCTGTCCTTTCGCCCCCTAATGTCCTAAGGTGATGAACACAAGACTCCATAACTGTTTATGTACACTTAAAAAATAATATCTCTGATTTTAAAAGTGAGCCTCTGAATTTGATGAGGGAGAATCAATATGAGATTATGGGAATCACATAGAAGATGCTCCGTGTTTGTTTTATTTTTTTCCTGAGCTCCACCAGGCAACAATTTGATCCTCCAGTTGTCTAGGCTGTGCCCTTGTCCCCTGCCATGCAATTTAAGGGGACTAGTTTGTAATCTGATTCAAATGCCCTCCATTAAGTGCTTCTTTTCTAGTTAACGCAGCAGAAATGTCAGCATCTCCGGACAACAGACTGTATAATCCTGACAACTTCCAAAGCACTGGCTAATGCAATAATTAAGAAAAGAATCCAGTGATGATAAAAATACCATAATGTGTAAGCCAACCAGTGTGTAAAGCCAAGCTTGCAGGCATTTCTTTATCTGCATGTAGGAACTCAAGTTCACAAATCTACCGAAGTAGCATTATATAATTTCTTGCATTTCAAATCATGTTGCTATGTTGACTGTTATGTATATCTTTAGATAGAAGTAAAACGATCTCTGCTGTCTATAGCTAATAGTGGCAGACTAGCTACGTAGACTGGAATCTCAAGAGAGATCATACTTGGTTTGTGAGTAACCTCCCAAACGTTCAGTTTTGGATTATGGAAGCTTCCTGAGAGCCAGGGAAAGAAAATAATGTTGCAAGTGAAGGGCTAGGCAAGTACTGCATTGCTACTGTAACTGAGTGGCAGTAGGACAGCGTGCTCAGATATTTGTGTACGTATTTGTAACTGTTGTAAATATTAATACTTACACAGTTATTGTATTGACTCTGTGTTTATTTCCCTGAGATAAAACTGTTAATGTAGTACAATTTTAAATTGTTAAAGGTTCAAGTTGAAAATTGAGTGATATGAATGAATGTTACTCTGAATTTTAGCATCCTGAAAGAATTATGCATTAAAAGGAGAAAAAAAAAAAAAAATCTGAACTTGAACATTGAGGTTGTGTATGCCTCCAGAGCTGTATGATATGTTTAAATAATTAAATTAACAAAGTTCTCCAAATCTGGGAAGATAAAGCATGAATTGCAAAATCACAGAATGTTTTGAGATAAGCAACTATTCTAGAAGTACAATCTCTGCCAAGTAAAGCAGGTGAAAAGGAGCATAAATTGAAGATGAAATTTAAAATTGTACTTAAGGGATAAGGATTTAAACAGACTTAAAAATAGGTCTTGGTTATCCTTATTAGAACAGCTGTGGCTTCTGTGCAATAGATTGTGTGCCACTGTCCTTGTAGGCTAATAAGTACCTGAACCTTTTCTGGTTCCTAGCATTCCTTTGAAAAGTGCTGACATCTGGCATGAATGTGTTGCGTTTTGTCTACTTAAAGTAATTTGAATATGTTACAATAAACTTTGATAACTTTTAAAGGGTAAAACAGAGGCAGGAAGTTTCCTTAAAATTTTGTTTATTTTATCCCTGTTTCTTTAGAGTAGCTCTGAAAAGAACTGACCAAATAAACTGAGACTAAGTTTGTATTTGGAACTCTTATCCAAGTATAGCTAAATCAATATTATTGTACCAGCAAAATATTTCTCATGTGCAGCTCATAGCAGCAGAAAAGCAAGATGATTAGTGTAGCTACATAAACACCGAGTTATTTTGACAGAATGCTGTTTATCTGAGGTATCAGTGATAGTCATGTAGCTAAGTTTATACCTAAGTTCATAATCTCACTTCTTTAAGATTATAGATATTAAAAAAATATATATATATTTGGATAAGGAAGCCTTGACCCTTGCTGACCTAAAGTCCATGTTCTGCTGCTCTATTCTCTGTTGGCATCTCTGAGAATTACCCGCAGTGTGTGCTTTGCTTCAGTATTACCACAGCACACTTTTTCTTCAGGCCATCTCCATACTTGTGGAATTGGATCACGCTGGATTTTATAGAACTTGATAATCTTTCCCTCAGAAATGCTCACACCTCAGTTTCTCCGCTCTGAATCTGCCGGGGTGAAAATGGCCAAGTTGCCCCCTAGGCTTGGGGAGCTGGAAGCCCCTTGCAGGTTGTGTAAAGGGGTGTCTGCACCTCTTGCCCTCTCTATCCGGACTGCCTGTTTATTCAGTCGTGTTCAGCACTGGGCTTACTTATGAGCAGAGAAAAATAAGTGAGTGTGTGGAATTACCAAGCATGAAAAAGGGATAAATGAAAGAGGGTGAGGAAAGTAAAAGAGGGAATGGAAGAAGCTAGAGAGAGATTTTTTTGTCCTGTTTTAGCACCTTGGAATAAGGCAGTGTTTTAACAAAGTGGATGATATCTAAAAAAAAACTGAAGAAAATTTTTGAATCAAAATGAATTGCTGGTAAATATGTGGTCTCTTGCTAAATATATAGTCTGTAGCTGAAAGAGTAGAAAATACTAATAAATAGTTCTTATGATTCTATGAATTACAGAGCTGTTGTTTTGATTAACAGCTACATTGATATGACAAAGATGACTATGATGGAAGACTTGTGATTTAGGATCATCACACTGTTTTGTAGCATTGTTTAAGTTTTATGGAAAGCATGCTGCTGTTTTTTATTGTTCTAGGCCCTCAATAGAAAAAGCCAAACTCCAAGTAGAAAGATATGTTTTAATGCAATGGTTAGAAACCTGTGTATGATTGAATTTCCCATCTCTGTAACATCAGTTTTTAAAAAGCTATTGTCATGTCAAGCTTTTGAGACTTCAGCATATTTGTTGAGTATTGTGATTTTTTTTTCTATTTTGCATCAAAGTATAAATCCTATGTGATGTTATTTTCTAAATTTGTCATTCGAAATCGCACTGTAATTTGAAGTGCTGTGCAGCTGCATCTTTAAAGCCTGTATGCACAGAGTTAAGCTATTAATTGTGGTTTCCACAGTGCACTTTTTTGTAAAACTGCTGTATTCAACGGCCTAAATATTAAAAAGCAAGACTCTCATACCTGAGTATGAAATGCTAAGTAATATTACTTGGTGAACATCTCATCATCTTGACTGAATCTTCTTTCACAGCCTATTTCTTTCTTTTGAATTTCTAACCATTCAAAAGAGGAAAGCCCAATAAGCATTCCTTAGGAAATTAAAGAATATTTTTGCCATGAGGGAGACCATAGAATAAAATGCTTTTTTTTTTTTTTTTTTAATCTTTCATTGCTTCTGAAAACTAGTTCTTGTTGTAGCAGATCAAAATCTTTCATGTGTATGTAAGTAGGGGAGGGTAAACAATAGGGTCCTCCTCAACTCTCTGCCCCTCATTTTCCCAAGTAACTTTATAGGGAAAAGCTTTTCAGCTACTTCTGTTTGACAAGCTTGGATGTGTAAGTTCATGCAGAGTGAATAGAAGACGGGTACCTGTGAGATGCATACTTGGTTTTTATGTTAGGTTGTATTTCTCTGATTTTTGTTTTTCCATGTAATCTACATGGTGATGTGGAGTACAGTCCTCATGATGATTCTCACCATGAGTGTGGCCAAAGCAGTTGAGACTTTGGAACTTGTTCAGTCTGTTGCGGACTGCGCAGTCTGTAGAGTAACTGTTAGGAGGCTGCAGGAGTGATTCCCCTCTGCAACTGTCCCTAAAGGTGGTAGGCAAGATGAACAGCCAGCATTTCTGTAGGAAGGTTTCGTGTGAGAAAGGTTGTGTTTTATGTGGAGTGAGTGCTTGGTACTCTTCTTGCTATTGCAGTAGCTTCTAAGAGTGATCAGGCATCTGGCAGAGTAGTTCTGCAGTCCCTAGGCTTTCGAAGTCCAATTTGGGGCCAAGGGGGAGAGATGGAGCCACCTTCAATATACATGTCCATATACCTACACGCTCAAAGAGAAGTTAGTCTTATGTTGTGTGAATATTCACCACCTGCCTTTCTTCCCTCTTTCCTCAGGGAATTTTTATTGTTGTTGTTTTGGTATTTAGAGGAAATCGTAAATCCTATGATACAATTTGCCTTTTTATGCCTCTGTGAAGTGGGAAGGATAAGTCTACTCTTAAAGTGCTGCTAAATCAAAAGCTTAAACATTTTTTTTTTATTTTTATTCTGTGAATATACATATCATGAATGTTTGAGTGAAGCATATGATCCAAGGACTGAAATTCTTTCTTTCTTAGCATCTTCTCGCATAATTTTGATTGATCTGCTGTGTATAACTGTTATTGTTACTAATTTGGTCATATTTCTACTCAAATGACTGCTACCTGTTAAGCTATAATAATACAAAATCACCTGATTAAAAAAAAATCATACAGCAGGATACTTTGAGCTTCTTTGTGGGGTGGGAAGGAGGGAAGCAACTGCTGCAGAGGTTCTGAAAATGAGAGCTTCATGGATTGTGTGAATAGGGAAAATGCAGCCTAATTTCCTGAATCCTATGATAATACTTAACAACCATCTCTGTAGTTGATTAAATCCAGTCACTCTTTTTGCTTTCACAGTAATGATTGTGTCAGAGAAACACAAATTTGTACTCCATGGTTTTTTTTACATATTTTATTGTGCAGCAGTTTGTTATTGTACTTTGAGAACTATGTCATTGTATAAAGAAACTGTTCTTTGACTTAGTTCAGGTGTGTTGTTACAAAAACTGAGCAAGAGACATTTTTAATATAACTGAATTTATTGTTTTTGTCATAGATACTTTCTCCATTAAGATATCTTGAGCATGTTACTTTTAAGACTAAAAAAAGTTGCGTTGACTTTTGTTAGTTGTATGCAATATTTTGGAATTTTTTTTTATGATTATTTCTTCAGAAATACTAACCTTTTATTTGACTGCTTTCTTTCAGAGATGTGGTACTGGGTTTTCCTGTGGGCTCTCTTCTCCTCTCTCTTTGTCCATGGTGCTGTGGGAGTGTTAATGTTTGTGATGCTGCAGAGGCATAGGCAGGGGAGGCTGATCTCTGTCATAATGGTCAGCATCGGATTTCTGGGTTCTGTAACTGGAGCAATGATAACCAGTAAGTCTTTTATTCTTTTAATAGATGTAAAATAAATGATTTAACTATCAAATAAGTTTTCTGGTCATTTAGTGCTTGTTTATATTTGAAAAAAATATGCCTTAGTCCGTAGCAGTCCTTCTGAAAATGCCAGCTGAGTTGCTCTTCCAAATGTGTAAAGAGAAAGCTATCAGAGAACTGTCAGAGGAGCAGAGACATTCTGCTGTTCTGTCAGTTTGGTAACCTGCAGCAATTCCTAGGATGTATGGTCAATAATTAATAGCTTGTGGGGGGGTCTGTTGGAGCAATGCTGCGCTACTGTACTTGCTACAGATATTTTGCTACAGGTTTTTTGATCAAAACCTCTCTCCAGTGCCATTCAACTACATCTGGATAGGTTGTTACTCTCTTAAAAGGAGTGAAGATGCAAACTAAATGGTGCTTTCCAGCAGAGAAATATGACGACTTCTAATTATTCTTAAAAAAAAAAAAAAAAAGACTACTACACATGCCAGTCAGCAAGAAAGCAGACCAAATAGTTATGCTTAGTTCATGGGTTTGAAGGAACGTATCTGTCTTGTGTGATCATAACAGCACCATCTAGTTTATTTGGGATAGGGGCAAAAGCAAGGAAAGCCATCAGACTTAGGCTAGTGCATTTAGGCTGTGCTGTTGTCTTAGCCACAATGTTCCATGGTAATTTAGTGTTAAAGTTTCTTATGGTGCTAGTCCATTGCATTATCACTTAAGACAGTTTTGTTTGTTTGTTTGTTTTTATTGGTTGGTTGTTTTTTTTTCTTGACATTATATCCACAGATGGGATGCTAATGCATTCTTCTGTTAAAGCAGCATGCTGAAAGATGAGCTAATATGAGGTCCATAGTGCTCTAGCCAAATTTATAATCACCGTTAAAACCACACGGAAGAATGAAATATTTTGATAGCAGTAAATTAAATGCAGAAACACTAAGCTAATGTAGTCTGCAAGTGATACTGCCATGCACATTTTGAAGGAAATGCTGCTCAGTTGTTTCCACCTACAAATGTGTTATCGATGCTGCTTTGCACATTTCCAAATAAATTGTTGCTTGTGTTTATGCTAGAATATATGTCGGTTTAAGATCAGTAAGTAACTTTATTCAGACTTTGGCTTTATCCCGTTAGTCATAGTTGCTTTAACCTAACTTATAAATGGACTATAGTAGTGTTTCCCAGTAGGCAGGAGCACTGCAAGCTTTCTGCTGGAAAGCAATAAATACATAAATATTAATATATTAATATATTAATATATTAATATATATATATATAAAGCAATAAATAGTGAATATTGATTTCACTTTATTGCCCAAAATAATGCTGTTAAGGACTGCTCAGTGTTAAAATGAATGGATTGAATAGGGCCTATAAGAATTAAATGATGGTCTCCACCCATTGTTTTTTGATGCTGTTAACATAATAGCCCACCTTAACATACAGTACATCTTTTGTTGAGAAAAAGGAACTGCAGAGCTAGAGACTACGAGAAAGACTTTAACTCTAGGCAAGTCGTACTGCCTTTCATTCCCATCTTTTTGAACTGCCTGGAAGGTGGGAATAGTGTGCTATTGTCTTCAGGCCCATGTAGAGAGGACAAATTACTTCTTGTTGCTGCTGAAAGGCTTTCAGTCAATTAGTTTTCAAGGTAAAGGGGAAAATTTTATAAAATGCACCCTTGTAGTAAGCAGAGTAAATGCTAACTTAAGGTTTTCCTGAAAAGGATATTTTCATTAGACTTTATTTCCATCATTTTACTACTGTATAGTTCCATAAAAATCTACTCCTCTTGCCAGCACATGTCGTGTATGGGTCAAGTGCTTTGCATTTCACATTGCAGTGGTACTGGATTGCCTTGTGATTAGTGAGCAAGTGGCTCTGTTAGACATGACTATTTCTGAATATTTTTCATCTAAGTAGAAGATTCACCACTTGCCAAATGAAAGGACTTTTTCTTCTATCTATGCATAAAAAGGAGCAACACAGTTGTGCTTTTTGGTACCCAATTTTGCAGGTTAAAACATTTAACAGATAAGCAGTGCAGTTCCTGTTTAAATAATGCACTTGATGTGAGAATCTCTTGAGGATTAGACCACAGACCTGTTCACAGAGCATCACAACTTGGGTAGCTGATTATTTTCTACTTCCACTTTTTTTTTTCCCCCCCGCTCTGTTCACCACTGGGTTGTTTCAAACAGAAAGAAATTCCATGAGGAGCTTTTGAAGACAAATTACAGTGATGAAATATTGAAGAAGAGATTTTTTAATAGCTATTGTGATGCAAGTCGAAGTATTTAATCTTTTCAATGTGCCCAGTCCAATGCTTAACAAATTGAAATAGCAAACTGGCTTCATTTTCCATTTGTATTTCCAATCCTCTGCATCATTTATGTGCAGCTGAGTGAATGCAATATAGCTTATTAAATAATGCAGGTTTAATTTTACAGATGATAGATCTTTCAAACTTTCTGGACTACTGGGATCTTTTTACCAGCATGTGGAAAATCAAGAGAATCCTTTGTTCCTGGACATTGAGAAACCATGGAGCTTACTGGCTGTAGAAGAAGCTGTAGAATACTAGCTAAATAGCAGTACCTTTTGTTAAGAAATGAACAAGAATAGATAAATGTCAGACTATTTGTATTACAGGATGTATTGTGAACTGTTATTTTACAAATATAAACAAAAATGATTATCAAACTGCCAAATTTTGATGTTTTTATTGTTTTTATTACCAATATTTTCCAGAATATTTTCCTAAGAAATCAAAGGCATCTATTAGTTAATGTCAAATTCTGGTCTCCCAATATTTATTAAATCTGGACCATTTGTCCTTAACAAAGTAAATTTAAGGCCAGTACTGGGCCATCTGTTTTTGACAGAAGATTGCCAGGTAACAAATGAAAAAACTTATGCAGAGTAGCTAGCTGAAATGATACCAAGTCAACCGTCTGATGGACATTTCTGACAAAATATACTTTACATGGCTTAAAAAAAAAACTCATCAGCTTATTAATACTTAAGTGGATACTGTATTGGGCACAATAATAACTGAGTTCATTGTTTCCAAAAAGTATTTGTAAAAATGAATGTGTTTTTAATGTGTCTGATGATATTTAGATATGGATTGTATTTACAGGAAGTTTATTGTGACTTAATGTGTTTCTTCTTTATGGTCACTTTAACAGAGTAGCCCCATTAGAGATTGTGGAAAAACAGGAGTTAAAATATTGGAAATTTCTTGCCACTGACTTTTTCCTTTTTTTTTTTTTTATTTTTAACTATTTGGTTTTCAGTTTTATTTTGAGCCTGAAAAAGCCACTGTGATCTTTGAAAATGTTTAATTGCAGTAAAAAGGCATCTGAGATGTTGCATGCTGAAAGTCTATAGTTTTTTTTCTTGGGTTTTGATTTTTAGGAAAAAAATCCTTAATTTTGGAATAGTGGACATAGAGTACAGTGTTTTCTTTAGACGAGAAAAGTAAGCACTGTCCACAAAAAGAATATTTTTATATAATAATATATTTTTTTTATGTTATAAAGTGGGGGGGAAAAAGCTTAACTTTAAGGGAGTTTTTGCAGAGGTCACTCGAGCAAGATTTTTGCTCACAGAAACAGAGCTATAGTGAACAAGACTGCATTTCTTTCTCCAAGCAACTGTCCAATATCTTTTAAAAGGCTCAGAAGTTATTTAAATGAAAAATGTTGCTCATCATTAGCATGTCTTTTTTTCTTTCTTTATTTTTTTTTTTTTGTCCTGATTTGATGTGAAACAACAATCTTCTGCTGAGAGACTTCGCAGCTCTCCATTTGCTGTGTGACTTCTGTTCTGCAAGCACACATGGTGAATGCAGGCTGTGAGAGGCAATAGGAGGGAGTTGGTGGCAACTGCCTCTGCTTACGGTCCAATTTTTGTTTCTGGCTAATCTTAGCTTTTTGAGGTTAAAGGCGTACCCACTCAGAGGTGTACAAAAAGCTTGGTCTCATTTCTTTAATATGCTACAACTTGGTATTTTATCGTATTGATTAGATATTGTCTCTCGTACACCCTTGTGGATAGTAAAAAGGTTTGGAAAATTTCTTGTGGGTTTTCTTTTTGCTATCTTTTCAAGCTAGCAGAAGACAGAAAAAAACTCTGCAAGGAAACTGATTTTTTTTAAAACTAAATTGGTGTTTTAAAAGTAAAATTGTCTCTTGCTTGAAATTAATATGATTCAGTTGGGATAATCAACCTCAAAGGCCTTTCATGACCATTAGAAAAATAAAGACAAGCAAGGCTAAATTCCATAATGCTGTGAGGTAATACAATGTTTTGCAATAGTCTAATAAATGTCTAGACTATGTAAAGAGTTTGTCATTTACTTCAGCTTTGCTTTTGATAATGATTTGATCCCCCTCCCTCTGCCTCCTGTGACTTCTAGGTGCTGCAGTAGCTGGAATTTACAGAGTAGCAGGGAAGAATATGGCTCCCTTGGAAGCTCTTGTCTTTGGTGTTGGACAGACAGTACTGACATTAATTATCTCATTTTCGAGAATTCTTGCAACACTTTGAGACTCCTGTGAAAATTTTCACCGGCTTTAAAGAAATCTTTATTCTGAAGAGAAGCTTCCTGTAAGTGGATTCCTCAACTTGTGGACTTGATTAGTGCACAAGGAAGGAAGGATGTGGAGCGTGTCCTGCACATGTAGAGGTTCAGTCAAGTGAGCAGGCTGTCCTCTAGTGCCTGGACTGCTGTACTTCTGCGCTGCGCCTCATGTGCCTCGGCCGCGGGCAGGTGTCATGGATGTGAAGCCGAGAGGGCACCTCGAGTAGCTGCCGGCCGCGCTGGCGCTCGGGGAGCGCGGTGTCGTGTTAGCAGAGCTGTCACAGAACAAAGTCTTGATGAAGTTGCCAAATGTGGAAGTGAAGAGGTAACTGTTGGTGGGGTGAGCTTCTGCTCACAGGTGTGGTGTTACATGAATGCTGTGAGCGTAAACTCAGCCTGAGTTCAGGTAGACCAGCCTGCCGGTCATGGTTTATTAGCAGAATCTCCTTGAGTGCTCAATTCTCACTGAGCATTAGAAACAACTACTTGTTCTGTTCTGAAAGGCAGATGAATATTGGTGGGGTGGGAGAACTACAGCTTTAGCAACACTAATGAGTGTCATCTGTAGAAGGTTTGACTTGTGACAGTCAACTCACAGCACAGCATTTTGTCTTGGTTTTTATGTCTGCATATTAAACCTGAGATGCTCAAACACCACTAGTTTGGGATAGGGATGTAAGGGATACTAAGTACAATCTGTTGTACATGCACAAACAAATCTTAAATTGATACTTTACTTGTAAATAGTGTCTTAAACACAGGTGGTCACCAGCCTTCCGAAGGCCTATTTGTTGCAAATAAGTTTCCTATATTTATTTAAGTACTGATAAGACTTCTTTATCCCTATATATACATATATGTACATGCTTTAAAGCATATTTGTAAAACAAATAAGTGTAACATAGTCTTAAGGAGAATGGGAAAGGGTGAATATTTGATACACCTGAATTCTATTGAATAGAATTGGTAAGATTGTTTAATAAAATACACTTATGTTAGTTCAAAAGTTTGGAAGTGGGACACTGTACTGTATTTACTTCCTTGTTTCTTAACACTTTATATCCGTGGAATGGTTATATATGTGGAATTTTCCAACACTTAGCTTTCAGTAGAGTGTGTGTGTGTGGTTTTTTCCCAGTTAAAAGGAGCAGTAGTGTTGTGCATGTGACATGTCTTAAATGTGAAATGTTTTGCAGTGAACAGAATTTTTTAAACTCTAATTTATGAAATGCAGAATTTAAAAGGGCACAAAGTTCTGTGTGAGGAATGAGGAGACCGAATGCAGCAGCAGGCTATAATATGCAGTCAGGAAGAGTAAATAATGCAGTAGTGTTGCTGAAATAATGACAAAAAGATGTTCGGAACTGCTGAAGTCAGTGGTGTCAGCTGCACAGCTAAACAGATACGGTTAAAATGCAGCTAATAGTCCAACCATATTGTTGAGTGCTTCAGAGTATTATAATGAATTAATCTGTCTGCCTTTATTTTCCTCCATATAAACCTTCATAAGAGCTAAGGCTGCTAATATTAATTTTGTTCTTTTAAAGTATTTAAGGCATTTGTTTGGTAAATATACGGAGTTGTAGGCTTTGCAGAACAAGGTATAAGTAAATTTATAAACCTTTTCAGTGCTAAGTGTTTTTGTCTTTGATTTACTTTTAGAATGTGGCTAAATACATATAATATATATTCTGTTCTATTGAATGTCTTCAAAAATTTGTTTTAAAGTTCGCTTTTCCTTTCTGCTGCAACATTTTGGCATAGCAGTTGTTGCACTTCAGACAATGACATTATTGCATCTGTAAATGGCAACGTAAATTTCTCCCATGACCTTAAATATCTGAAACCATTTTTTCGCAAATTAAGTCAAATGTCAATAATAAAATAATTGAAGACAATTCTCCTAATGTGCCTTGTTAAATTATATGTTTAGAGGAGAGAACTTAAAATACTGCCTCTAAGTCATTGTTTTGTTTTTGCTACTACTGATGAATTTGGTTACCTGGTATAATGTGTTACTCAACAGACAGTAAAGCATTTCTGTTTCCAGCTTGGAAATGCTGTCTAAATAAATAAATGACTTTTCCTGAAGCATGTATGCAGTAATTTAGATTTTCCTGTCTTCACCTCACACTTAAACTTCTTCCCAGCTTCCAAACTCACTGGATGATGTTATGTCACCACTGTTCAACAGCTTGCTATCCTTCACTGAAATAATAACTCTGTAATGAACTATTGCTATCTTACAAAATTTATATGACAGAACTGCACTGATGAACTACATTCTTTATTTTAATTGCAGTGCCAATGAAACATTTACCATTGTAACTTACCCCCTTTGACAAGGAGGATGTCTTGGCAGTTGTTAAATTTTCTTCTAATAATTTCTACGGCATAGATCATTGTAATCACTTTTGAAACATTGTGTTGGGTGCTTAGATGTCTCTGCTTTATATGGTATTATTGCTCAGCAACAGTGATAAGGCAGATAATACAGCGTATAAGGGGCTTAACAGAGTATGTTACATTTTTGGATGGAATACTGTTTCTAAATGTTTACTGAGAGATGCATGAGGATGAATAGTCTGTCTGCAGAATATTCCATGATAATGACATTAACTCATGGCATAGCTCAAGTAAAGAGGGGAGATGCAAATAAGTGGCCTTATGTCCTTGAACCGTTGAATTGTCATTCCACACCCTCACCAACAGCTTTGTTAGACATAAGGTGCTGTATGTAGTCAGTGGAGTGCATGTGTATAGCTCTGGGTGCCCTTTTGTTTAAGCTGGTGTGTAGGTGATGTTTGGGAGGTGTATTCTAGACCTACTAGATACTGTCACTTCAGATAAGTTGCCCAAGAAAAATGAAATTACTTAAAAAGCCCTTTTTCTCCTTAGTAGGCTTTAAAAATGGCATCTTTATGACTGGCAGTAGCAGAACAGCACTGTGGACAACACTGTGCAGTGCAGATACCCAAGCGGGCTCTTCTAGAGCTGTCTTAAATAGCCTCCTTCTGCATTGTATTGCTCAGCACATCCCACATTGCTCAGAATTAACTTTCAATAGCACAGAGAACAAATCACCACGACTTACCAACAGCCATCAACCCAGTCTTTGGTGGAGCAGAGAATACAGAATATACTGTAGAACAAAGTTGCAGCCCTACTGAGTACGGACCCTCTCCCCAACTATTTGTTGTCTCGTGAGTAATTCCACAGTTGCAGAATTAATCCCAGTTCCATGGTGAAGGATGTAATTTGTGGTTTGGTCTTTGCAGTTTCTTAAAGAAACCAGTAATTTAACCAGTTTTAAACATTCAATGTGGACCAAAGAAGATAGTTGTGATTTTTGTGTGTGTAATGGAGCTTTCTATTTTTGATGTGCACTGTGTTTTTATATCTCTAAAGGAAATAGTGTTCTTACCTTTGCATTGCACACTGATATTTATTTTATATCTATTTGAATTGTGTTTTGTGTGAATGTTTTCTTCCACTTCTGATTGTTTACCTTGCAGTTATTGAATGCTCTAAAAAGCTCCTGCATGGATTTTGAGGTGCTTTGTCAGTGGTTAAAGGAAATGCATAGCAAGCCTTTGTACTTCTGCTGTGGCTTGAAGAAGCCCTAAAGCAGAATAGAGAAACTATTTTCAGTAAAAGCAATAAATGATAATTAACTGATTTAGGTGTCATCCCTTTTGGTTTGAGTTTTTTTAATAATTGCCACTATTTAAGCTGTTTTCACTGGTATACTTAATCTAAAAGCTTATTTTTAAGCTTATTTATCTAAGCTAATCTAAAAGCTTGTTTTAATTTACTGCGTTTTTTTCTTTGAAATTGTTGTTACACAGAATTTATTCAACTTTCACAGAGACAGTGAAGCAGTAGTATAGAACAACCCCCCAACACACTGCTTTTCATTTGGCATCTCTTTCCATAAAGATGACGATGTATGGATGCTGATGTATGGATAGACCACATTCTGCAAATTTACAGGGGATTTTACAAAGAAGTGATCATCTTTGGCCTTGACGCAGTTGCACAAGCTGAGGATCAGACCTAGGCCTCGCTGGGGAGCGCCACGTTAGCAGGAGCAGTGGTGGGGAGGAGTAACGTACGTCCAGCTGCCTCACGTTTGGGGTAGGGCTGTGGTGCACCCGGTGAAGAAGGGATTTGTTTGGAGCCGTGGGTGCCCTCATGTTCAGGCAGCAGTGTTCGAGTGGGTGGCACGTCAGCTGTGTTCTGTATATATTGTATACTACTATGAGTTTTTAATTTTATGCAACTTTTTTATTTCCCTGTGTGTGTACTACTATGTATGTAAGATTTGACAAGATTTTGTAGTTAACTTTGGCATTTTAATGGGAGTAAAGATCTAAGTATGTACTTCTGTACTGTTCGGCTGTTCCCATTCTATGTTTTCATCGATTGCGTTCCAATTCTTCAAAAGGCAGCAATAACAGTTGGACAGTTACCTAAACACTTCTCCAGTTTCCATTCCAGTCCTTGAGCGTGGATGCACAGTGGAACCTTTGTGCAATTATAGGACTTCTAGAGCATTTAAATAGTTTTTATCCTTTTTCTGGTAGCAGGAAATATTTGTAATGGCCTATGTACAAAATTTACAAATGAAACACAGTTTCTCATGCTCACCTATTTGAATTTTCTGTTAAAAATTTCTTAATACAGATTTTTTTCTGTAGTTGGCATGCACTTATAAATAAATTGTCATAAACCTATGCATTGATCTCTGTACAGAATATTCTAAAAGCAAGTTTTACACTCTGTGAACCTGGTTTAAATAAGCAAATGTACACAAAATAAAGCTCAAATGAATACTTCACTTGTGATGTCCATTCTTCTAGACTATAATGTGATGTTCCTGCAGGTATCTCTCTTCTGCAGTATAATTAAAAAGGAGAAGAAGAAAAAAAAAAAAAAAAAAAAGGAAAGGGAAAAAAAAACCCTCAAGGGGTCCTACTTTGGCAGTAGGTTTTCTTAGGATGCCTTTTGCTTCTCCATTTTTTCCATGTATGATCTTAACCTCTCTGGATGGTCTTTCTGCTGGTTTCCTTTGTGGGAAGCTGGTGAAGGAGCCTTGAGCAAACTGACCTAAGTGGCTAGTTGCAACAGCAGTGAAAGTGCTTGTTTCTGTGGTTATAGCACAAGCATTTTTGTTTATACAGCTACATATCTATAGCTTAATTTCTGCTGCAACTTCATTTTCTAAAACCAGATTGACTTCTGTTGACTTTTTTTTGTTTTGTTAAAGTGACTTGCTAAAAGTTATAATGGAGATGGATGTTAATTATGTTAATTATTCCTGCTTTTGTCACCTGTATTTGGTGCTCAGGGAAATTCTAGTCACTAGGAGTAGCTTTTGGGGATGCCAGCTTGGCAAATTAGCAAATACAGACCTTGAATTATAATTTTAAATGAAAGATTCGGGTCCAGCAGTCAATCTGTGAATACTAATTGGTAAACTTGTATCTCTTCAGCATAGACTGAAAGCAGTGGCTATAGGTTGTGTCACAACAGGTGGTTTCTTTTTCGAGTATGAAAGAGTTGCTCTATCTAACACGTTAGCAAGCTAAAATTAATTTCATTTTGAAAGCTTATTTCAGGTAGGAGAGATACAAGGAAGGGAATAAGATTCCAAATACCTGCCTAGTGACTATAAATTCCGGATGGACTTGTGGAAGGTGCAGTGCCTGCCTGTGCCAAAGTACAGGCTTTCCTACCACTTGCCAGCATCAGGAGCTGCTCTCCTGTGTGCTCTGCTCGTGCAGAAGAGCTGGGCATCTTTGGGATCTGGGTGCGGCTCAGGGATGCCCGAGAGCCGCAGCGATTCCCGGCCGACTCGGGGAACACCTTGCGCTGCCGCGGGAGCGTCTGGCCACGCCGGGATGCGGGACGAGAGGAGCAGCAGAGGTACCTCAGGTGAGTCCCCCCCTTCCCAAACCGGGGCCCTCTCGCTGGGAAGAACAGCGGTCCAGTCCCAGTATGATAAAGCAGCTTGTGCAAAACTGGTTCAGGCACTTTCTCCTTCTGAAAAGCTATATGCATTTATTGTGATGAGGGTTTTTTTTCCCCCTTTATTTTATTTTTCTCCTTGCTTTCTGGAAGACTTGGCTTTTTGGGGATCCTGTTAAGCCCTTACCCTATGCCTTGCATCGCAGAGAGGTTTTGAGATCAGATTCACTTTGACACAAGGGATTTTTTTTTCCCCCCCAATAACAGAACACCAGGTTAGCCTGGCAAGGTGTATGTTACTGGGCTAAAACTTCAGAAATTAGAAAAATGCATGTATTTGAACGTCTCTTATTTGCTATGAGTGATTTCTGCATGTTGTATATCCCTTTCCTTCCGAATAGTATGAGTTATTTAAAATATTCTAAGTAGCTATGTATTGTGTAGGTGGAGCGTATTTGACTTTAAAATAGGGTATGTTTAAGTTACTCAGAGAGCATAAAGACCTGATTTTCATTTGAAATATGTTCCTTGTGCCCAAAGGACTGAGGCCTGTGTGTGCACAGCTGTGCGGTGTGCTTGTCACATGCTAGAACAATGCTCGTGAGTAACATTCCCCAAAACAACAGGTATGGGCAATGCTTAAATGTGAAAAGCTGGCAAAGTGCTGCTGTGCGAAAACAGCATAAAATCGGAAGAAAAGGAGCCAGAGTAATCAACTGTCTGTGCAGCAGTTTCGTATTTAATGTGTGCCTTTCAACCCAGCTCCGATTTCCCACAGCTACCGGTTAGCTGAACGGCATTTTCACAGAGGTGCTGCAGTTTGCTTTAGAGCCATTGAAGTACGTGGCAGTGTCCTTAGCGTTTGCTCTGCTGAACTGTTTCTACCTTAAAAAAAGATATATATTTTTTTTTTGTTTCTAACATCTGACCTATTCACTCTCTTTCCAATGCTTTATCAATTGGGAAGACACAACGATAGGCCCATTTGCAATGGCCCTGTAGCATGAGGGGCACTTCCCCAATCTCAAGGGTTTTATTCTGCTTTTTTTAGGGCATCACCTGTTCAGTGCTGGAAATTCTTGTCTCATTTTGAGTAGCCCTGAATAATTAAAAACTGTTGAGATTCTAGTAATATTTAACTTTTTGCTTACTTGGATAGTTGAGAAAATTTAAGAATTCTGTGGGCTTTTCTAAAGTCTATGTCTATACAGTGCATGCCTCACTGCATGTTTATATCAGTCCCTAAATGATGGTACTTTTGCACTCCTTACTCTTTAATCTAGAATACCTGAAGTTTCATCTGTTTGAATTTACCATGGACAGCTGCTTTACTAAATCTATTGCCCACAAATCTAAGGAAAGCTGTGGGTGGTTTTGTGTTTTGTTCTGGCTTCACTTTTATATATTTTTTAAAACTTTGACAGTGAAAAGTAACAATGTTAAGTACCTTCTAGACCAAGACCATATGCTCTGGATTGTTCCTTAGTTCTCAAGGAAGATACAATCCTTATACTAGAGGATTATTGCAGTAAGAATGGGGTGACTTCTATGGCTTGTTTCTTAGCAAGTTTAAATACAGTGAGCTTAAGTTCTGCCACTAGGTGGTGGTCTTGGCCTGCGCTTGACTTTTCTTCTTTCTCCCCATTCTGAACTTGCAGCGAAGATCCAGAGCAATAATCCTCACTTCCAGTTTTAATGATATTTTTGAGTACTATATCTACAGAGGAAAAAATATACTTAAATATTAAATATGTTAAATATTGAATTGCTTTATATGTGGCTAGCATAAGTTGTGGGATTTACAAAGGAATAGAGTGGTGGTGTGTTACCCAGGACAGAAATTTTTGTCCACTGACGTGGTGGGGCAACGTTTAAAGAGAGAGGAGACTGGGAGAAGCTGAGAGAAAAGGGAATCCCTCCTTTAGACATTGATGGTCCCTGTCATACCACGGTCTTCCTGTACAATTCAGCCTTAATTCTATTATTTTTATAAGGCCACTGACAAACTGGGTATTTTCCAGGATTTTAATACTTTTTTTTTAAAAAAAAAAAAACTCTTTCATTTTGCTAATGCAAGTCAGAACTCAGCCCAGCTTTAAGATCACCTCTGCTCGGTGCAGTGCTACTACATTAAAACTTGCTGTAATCTGACTTCCAGCTTCAGTGTGCATTAGCATTCTAATAGTTTAATCAGATTCCTCTGCTTCTAAATGCAACATTTCTGTGAGCAAATCTCAAATTCCAGTTTTTGTTTTGTATACGTGTTACTAACTACTTTATTGCCCAAGAAAATATTGTGAACAGTATGGAAAATGTCTAGAAATTTAAAAGAAAGTAAATTTCAACAAGCAAGAGTTCTCATCCCTTTCTCCTACTGTACAGGTTTCCATTTGTACGCTTTGATTTAATGAATGCTCTTCTCAAGACTTTTGATCAGAATTGGATTTTTTGGCTCCATGTTTACCAGAGATTTCCCCATGCTTTTCTTCTCTTTGGCTTTCAAATATAGAAGTAGAATAAATTTTTCAGTTTATTCTATTAATGCAGAAAATAGCTTCAATTTTGTCTTACTTCTCGGTCTTCCTGTAGGTAGCAAAAGTGACTGTGTGTGTGTCTAATATTAAACACATTTTTATGTGGACCGGAGATTTGTGCATCTCATTCCTAGAAAGGGAAGACTCTGAAACTTCAAGATCTCTGTTTCAGACATGAGCTGCTTGAAGCAGAACCACTTCAGTACCAAGACTTTTAATCTTTGCCAAGTAGTAGCCATGTTTATCAAGTGTGACGATCAGAATAATTTATTTGCAGACCACCACCAGTGTTTTAATGGGCCAGTCCAAGGATGATTAGCCTTCTAAGCAGATCAGTCAAAACAACATTTAAGTTTCAAAGTCAACCAAGAGAAAAATTAACTCTGATCGGAAGTAAACTAATCAGGACCTATTTTTCAGGACCTAATATCCTACAGGAAAGATTCCAAGTCCTTATGTAGTGAATTTTAACTCTACGTACAAGTGCGGGGGAATATGAGATAAAAATGGCTGAAATTGCTGGTGTAAGCCTAAAAACCCATCCTGATGTCCCCAAACAGTGACCTCTTCATGGTGAGCATTTCTGCTCAGCATTGAAGCACCCTTTTTCGTATTCAGGGCTTCAGGCTTAGCTCAACATCCAGACAATCTTTTAGAAACAGATATTCTGAACCGTTTGACTAGCGCGCCCGGCACTTGCTGGATCCGTCTGCGCGGGATCTTGGCAGCAATGTGACCACGGCAGCGCGTTAGCTGCAGGCACACACAGGCGTGAGGACAGAGGGCTGCGTAACGCTCTTGAGAGGAAATTCAAGCTTGTCTCCGAGCAAAAGAATGACTCAGAGGTGACAATGCAGAAGGGGATTTTTATCAAACTTTTTGTGGAATTCCAGGGTTTATTGAAACTGTGTGTGTAGAGTCACCGAGTAACTTTTTGTATCTTTTTATACAAGACAACTTATCTGGATTGAGAAGTGTTCTATGATACAGTATTACCCCATATGGCAGTATAAATTAGTTTATGCTATTTTATAAAAATGGATCATCCCCTAATGAAAAAGGGGTGGGAGGAGAAGCCCCAGTCTTTGGAGATCCCATGTGATTTTATGTAAACTCATCTCAGATCTCTAACGTAGGCTCTTCCTTATATGCGACTTTGCCAGCTGCTGAATAAAGTCTGCTAACCTAGATTTCAAGTGGGTTAATCACCTGGAAGAGGCTTTTTAGATTTCTGTTGCTTTAAAAGCAGGTTTTGTTTTGTTTTCCAGGCGAAGCTGATCTTCCCAGTATTTTGGAGTGCCTCTGTTGGTTAAAGTCATCCAAGTAATTACTTGAGCAGGAAAAATCTATTAAATCCAAGCTATAAACATCATTAAGGTATCCTGTGGAAACTTCTAGTTGAAAAAATAACTTGAGTCGCTATTGTAAACTTTAGTACTAGTAACAACAAAACTCTGTCCTTTGGCAGAGGTCTGGGTGTTCAGTTTTCAGTGTGATAGTTGAACATTCTTATTTTTGCTGAGGTCTTTCTGGGCATGTAGTCTGTGGATCAGGTGTCTGAAAGGCACTTTAAATAAACTGTAATGGAGAGATTTATTATTCCAGTGACTAAACAACAAGTGTAAAGCAGGCATTTATTAAGTGCCCAGAACTGCCTGATGCTTGATAGACCATTGTTCCTGCTGTCAAACACTACCTTAGAAGCGTGTAGATTCATTGACCAACTTCAAACATTGCCAACTTTGAACTTGAGGCTTGTCGGGCTGCGAATTTCAAAGAAAAAATGATGCCTTAAAACACAAAAAAAAATAGGAGAAAGAAAAAAAGAAGAAAATTCCAGTCTGACCTATTGCAAAACAATTATTTGTCGAAAGGTCAGACTGCATTTTTAATGTGCAAAAGGAAGGAATACTGGTAACTATCCTGCTTTTAAGACCAAACAGTTCAGCATAGGCCTGCTGAAAAGCCTCGTGCTGACCCGTTTGAAAATACGCAGTTACGGCTGATGGAGAGAGAGTTGCCCCTAACTTAGGATGCCCACCTGAGAGAGGGGCTGGTCTCCTTTTATGAAGTCTGAGTTAGCTGAACAATGAACCCTATGTCGCTGCAAAACATGTGTGCTTGAGGCTTTAAAGAATATTTGGATTTGATTATTACAAATCTGAAGTTGAATGTCTGCACGGTGTGGTCTGGTGCCTGGTGTCGGGCTTCTTCAGGCCTCTCCTCTGTTGATCTTGTACCAGCATATCTGGCTCTGGTCTCTCTTGGTTCATCCATAGTCGACCTGCTAGTCCTACACTATATCTAAGCTATGGAGTTAACAGTGAGCATCTAATAGTGCAGTGCTAGAAAGAACAGAGGCGGATGTTCCTGCACCTGTGTGGAAGTGTGAGAGATTGTAACCCTGTCTGCCCAGTTCACGTCCTCTGAGAAACAGCTGGCTCATGGCCAGGTGATATCAATTGATCTTTTCCCAACTGTTGTAGAAGTGAAGCTGAAGTCTCCCTTTGCAGACTCCGTTTCACAAACACGCCGCTCAGCGGGGCCGTGGTTGGGCTCCTGGTGCTCCTCCGAGCACCCATGGGTGCAGGCCGGCACCCACGGCGCAGCGCAGGTGGGGCGGACACCAAACTTGCTGCAGAGTGAGAAACAGCCCTGCAGGCCAGCGTTAGGCTTGAGGCTCCTTCCCACGGCAGGGAGTTCTGTGAAATATTCCTAGTGCTCCTACAATCTTAGGCGAGTCTCAGATGTTGCTCACTAGCACTGCCTGAGCTTTCGTGTCATGGAAGGGCTTTTTGTGTGAATTTAGCTTGAGGAGTAGCTTGCTGCTCGGTATTTTCAGTTCAGGACATGGTGCTGCTCCACGGCCTTCTAATTTGTGGCTTCTCGATGTGGTTAATGCAGCAACGTGTTGAAAGGCTTTGGTTTACCCAACCTGCTTCCTCTTCCCTTTGGGTTTCTCTGGCCAGATATTCCCCAGTAGGATATTGAGCAAAAATGGGAAAGTTGTTTCTCTCACTGTTGTGGTCAGCTGAGATGTTTTGATACAAAATGAAGGTACTCACTGTCTGCTACGTATTAGGGCTAAAGCAAACTGCGTTACAGGCAGAATTCCTGGTATGTATGGCTCCTGCAGCATAAAAAAATTGCTTACTATTCACTAATGGATTATAAAGGTTTGGGGTTTGTTTCTTTTTTGTTTAGCAGTTTGCCTGGGCATATTAATGCTGCACATTTGTTAGCAGCTATGCTGAATATCAGCCTTTTTTTCGGTGAGGTTACTCTTTGCTCAAATTGCTTTTAAACCTTCCTAGAATTTTCTCTCTGACTTCCTGTTTGGAACTAGGGTTCTCTACCTCACCAACCCCCTGTCATTCCAATGGAGCATTTCTCCACTGTGTCTACAATTATTTGTTGATTTTATTTATTTATATTTAATTATATTATATTCAATCTTAATTATATTAATTATCCTTATATTAATTTTATTTAATTATAGTTTTTTGTTTAATTATGGTTAATTTTATTTAATTGTATTTGTTAATTTGTTATTTCTCCATATATGTACAATTATTTGTTAAGAACTGCAAATATAGTCTTGTACATAAGCACTACCAAATATTCTTGTTTTCTAGGTTTGCATTTTGCTGCACTTTGTTCATTTGGATTCTTTAAATGCCCTGTTGAAAAGAAGAACTTTTCCATTACAGAATTTGAAACAGAAACTAATTAGCCAAAAAAACATGGAATATGAATTAAAAGAAAAAATACTACTATACTAGGCACAAGCAAAACTGTCATTGGATCCTAATACTAGGACTGAGTCCTTGTTGCCTGGTGCCTGAACCTGTGGGAATGCCTTTCCCAGGGGCTCTAAGGACGGGCACAGTAACCCCCAGTAGGAGCAAGACACGATCTGCTGGGCAGCAATAGGGGAATTCAAACAAAAAATGTGTGAGATTTTGGCAGGGCTCTCTGCATTACAGTGCTCTGGGTGTTGTGTGTTTCGTGCTGCAGTGGAGCAAGGGGAAAGGGGGTATGGATTTACTCTCAGCTTTTACAGTGAAAACCCTGGCTTATTTTAGGAAATAGCAAGTATCTGAGAAGAGCTCAGATTAACCCTATTCCTTTGCTAGATGAGCACTGCCCCAGCTTTGGTTACAGAACGTAACAGCGTTTTTAATCTATTTTTGGTAAGCTGTGAATCCTGAACTCAGTACATATTTTATAAATCAAAAAAAAAAAAAAAAAAAAAAGGCATCCATTCCATTTCCAAACTTTGCAAGGATCTAGGATATTTTCTGAAATACACTGGTGACTTCATGCATTGCAGATGACTTCATATTTGCAGTGCCAGCACAACAAGCTCTTAACATGGTCTAAAAGGAGCCGTGGGCTGAATGGGCTTGGGGTGGGATGGTTTTCTTCCTGTGAGCGTTCCCCGTTTTCCCAGGGTAGTGCCCTGTAAGAGCGGGGCTGAAGGGATAGGGAAGGAGGGTGTGAAGAAGCCCCGATGGCTTTTCTGTGCAGCAAGTATGGTTTATGGGTAAAGAGAGGACTCCCTGTCTCAATAGTGAAGATATTTGTAAGTCTTCAGGAGAACGACTGTTATCTTAAACATGCTCTGATTTATTTCCATAGGAAAGTTTTGGATAGATTTTTAATGCCAGTGATTTCCATAGGCAAGCATTTTAGGATCTGCTGAAGCATCAGTAAAAGCAGAGCATAGGTTCACCTATAATCCTGTGTTGCTATTCATTTTGTGAGTGCACTGATCCAGTTTCAAGAGGAAGGGTCAATTTTGTTGTAAATCATTACTCTTGTGGTAGCGTTTTAGGTCCTGGTTAAGGATAAAAGCCACTGTGCAGGGGCTACATAATCAAAACTGTATGTAGGCAGACCATGTTTAGAGCATTTCCAAAAGCAGAGATGTTTGCCAGGCAGGTAGGGTTCATCTGGCTTCCTGTGAACATTTTCCATAATATGAAATGAAAGTGAAAAGGTAATTCCTTTTGAGGCAAGAGGGTCCATCTACATAGCTAGATGGGAATGGGTATCCCCATGCATGACTGTGCAGATGAATCCTTTTACATACCAGCCACTACAACTAAGGTGTTAAAGATCAGCCTTTAAAGGATTTAATTAATGGGTCTCATGTGGTGCTAACGGAAATGACTTGAAGACCCAGACAATTCCCATAGTGTTCAGTTGTGTTCTTTACTGGACAAAACAGTGGTTAACGACTCATTTGAAGTCCTAGAAGTCCTCACCCATGAAGATGTGTGTGTGATTTTCTTTCTTTTTTCTTCTTTTTCTCCCTATGATTGCGGTATTTAATGAAAAAAAAAAAAAGAAAAAAAAAAGGGAGAAAAAGAAGGTTGTTTGTCATCCTGCTTACTTACTTTCTACTGTTCACCGCTGGGGTATGGAGGATGTCACAAAAAGCTCAATATTCCCCTTTGCCTCTGGAAGCGGCACCTTCTCTTCCTTCAGAAATAAATTTCTATCCACAGCAGTATGGGATGCTGGTGTCTGGAGGACAACCTTCAGTGTATCCACCCAGATCTGTTTCCCCTTACCTCTCCTTACAGGTGAGTGAACAGCTGGTGAGAGGAAATCTCCTGTGGAAAAAAGGTTGCTGAGTGATGTATGAGTGCGAAAGGAAGTAAATGTATGGCTGGAAATCTAGCAGGGAGAGAGATGTTACACGTTACAGGTCAGTTCTGGCAGTGAGCAGCAAGGTACTTCAGGCTCATTAGCTGAAGAAGTTTGGCATGTTTTATTTCCTGAGCAATTAGAAGGAATACAAATGTCTTCTGCTTCCTTTGGAAAACACCTTTCAAAGCACATCACTTTA
The DNA here is from genome assembly GCF_003342845.1 of Nothoprocta perdicaria. NCBI lineage: Eukaryota > Metazoa > Chordata > Aves > Tinamiformes > Tinamidae > Nothoprocta > Nothoprocta perdicaria. The sequence goes on from NW_020455721.1 coordinate 192,220, forward strand.
GGAAAAGAATTAAGGGTCTGCAATAACAAAATGGGAAGTATAATAATCATCTAATTAAGCTTAGACAATAGATCCTGCCTTCATAAATAAGACCATTGTCTATCTTCTTGTTGGCACCGAATGAAATCAAATGTGTTGCAAAACATGTTTTGAATGAAAGCTAATTCACTTCCATATAGCAGCTGCTTAATTTCTTAGAAAAAAATAAAATAATAAAACATAACCAGGGAACTGATTTTGCAAGCAGAAAAGGGAAATGAATTGTGATACTGAAATTTCAGAGTGCAAATGATCTTTGGAGGAGAAGGTGCCCAGTTGACACAAATACTCAGAGCTTCATTATTCGGCTTCATTTTGTAGGTGGTTGTACAAAAACTGTAGGTTCTTCCACATAATCCTCCTTCCTTCCCTCTACCTCCCCTTCCCCCAGCAACTTAACTATCCACTCAAGTTGTTTCAGAAATAATACATATAAATGGAGAAAATCTTTAGCTCTATGTTGGGGGCATGTGGGAGGGAAGCATCACTTCTGTCCATGAGTGAATGGCTCATCTGCCTTTCTGTTCTTGGACTCATTACATCCTTGTGGCAACTTCATTAATTACTTATCATAGATAAGTATGTATTTTGAGGTGTCTTCAGTGGGATTAGTTTTCTGCTCTTGCAGGCCTTTGAGCTCTATTGCTGTAAAATAAATGGAAAGAAGGGTGTGTGGGAGGGTGGTGGTGGTTTGGTTGTCTGGGGTTTGTTTGTTTTGTATCTCCTCTCCTGGGGAGCCCCTACACTGTTCCACTCCCCTTCAATTTACCATTTTAAGTTAGGCTTTGCCAGAGTGAGTTACTGGGATGGATTAAATTATTATTGTTTATTGATTTAATTAAAGTGGACATACATCCAGAAAGGTCCTGCAGACCTGGAGAGGGTGGGAGGAAAAGACCCATGCAGGATGTAATTGCCTAGGAGATATTTGAATATGAGGAAGTAGAATCCAAGAGTCGGATACTGAATAGCTTTGTGATGACTTTACATATATTGAGCAATAAATAGGTTCTACAAAGAAGTTTATATATTTACAATTTGCAGACTTTGTGTCATGATTTGCTATTCTCATTTTCCCCAAATGACTTAACCTCTACAGGTGTGTATGAAATGGGGAAATTGAATCCAAGCGGCTCTGAATACTGGGCAAAATTCAGATTGCAGATCCAAACCTAGATTCATATTTGTCTTCAATATGTGTGAAACAGGAAGAATCATCTGGAGATGTGAGCTTTTGTGAAAAACAGCTGACTCCCTAGGCATGGAGGAAAGGTAACCTCTGTATACCTTATTTTTGACATAGAATGCTTTATTTTCGCACAGTTCAGGTACTTGCATGGACTTATGCATGGACTCATGCAGAACTCAAGTGAGTTCTCAGGTAGTTGGAGAGAAAGAAAAAAGTCCTGGATTTCCAAACAGCTTAGTGCTGTTAACCATCAGTTGGGTAGACAGCTTTCCTTGGGGTCATACTGCTGAGAACAGGTATTATACAAGAGGAAAAGAAGGAACACACCATGGGAGTCAATAGCCAACATAACTTTTTGCTTATTTTTTCCTATGGCTCTGTATTTCTTCAGAAGCACAGAAAGGAGGGGAGATGAAATGGGAAAGCTCTGTTAGTATACGAATTACTGGTAGAGCAAATGGCTGGCTCTGTGAAGAATACTTCTTGGAAACAGGGCAAAACTAATGGCAATCTTTGGGATTTTTCTTCTGGGATTTGAGGCCAATTTTCAGTCATGGGAGGACCCAGAGGGTGGCAAGTGACAGGCTGATCTTTATGTATTCAGTTTTTAAAATAAGATGGCCTGATCAGTGCCCTCTGAAGTCTTGCAGTTGGAGATGGAAAATAAAAAATGCGTGAAGAGCAGGACAGTGCCCACAAGTGACATAGCTGGGAAGCAAAATCCCTCCAGCAGCGTCAGACAGGGAAGCTGTTGGCTTGGACCCCTGCCCACTCGTAGGCTTTGCAAGTTCTCAGGTCACATCATGGTAGCGCCCCTTGTACAGCAGCTCCTCTCGTGGAGACGATTCGTTACTGTTCTGGCTGCGGGTGTGCTTCACGCTCATCCATGGATACGTTTTGGAGGCCTTGAAGAAACAGGGAGGAGTGCCTACCTTAGCTTCACACACAGCCTTGATGCAGCGAGGTCAGCTGTTGTCTTGGCAGTCTTCCAGGTATATTCTTTTTTTGGTATGCAGCTTTCACCCGCAAAATGGAGTAATTTGGGTGCTTTTTTATCAAGCTATTGTTTTCTGCATTCTGTTTGATGCTCTGCTTTTACTCAGCAATGATTTGTTTTGCAGTAAATGAGCTAATCATCTTTGGCTCCGGGCCTTGGCAGCAAGGCCTTCATCCCGCTGTTGAAGTAGCGTGTTGCGAGGTACACTGCCATGCTCTGCTTCGGGGAGGTGATCTTTGACTGTGTCAGAGAATTTTTACAAAGCAAAACAAGAAAGCTCTGTGCTGTTTGCACTGCTATTGGCAGGAACACCTGCAGCAAAGAGCAGATGAGCTCACGGATGCATCAGGCCTGCTTCAGACCTGAAGTGGAAGCAAACAACCTCAAGCGTAGCAGAGCCTGCAGACAGGGTGAGAGAATAAATAAGCTTGAGAAGATCCACAAATGTGCAGTGTGATTGGCTTGACTTCTGGGATGCTCTTGATTTTTTCCTTATTCTCTTTCCAGGTCAGTCCGAGTTAGGCTTCTCCTGTTAAATCTCATGCCACATCATGTAGTTCTTATGTGCATGGTAGGATATTGTCCATCGCCTTAGCAAGGGTGTTTTATTTGGTGTCCCATTCCTTTCTTCCCCACCATTCCCTCCAAACTTCTGTACTTGACCTGTCACTGAGCATAATCAACTGCGAGGAGAGGACTCTGGCTGCAGTCATTTCATGATCCATTTGCTTGCGTGGATTTGAACAATGCAAATAATAAAAGAAAGAATAAATATCAATTTATACTCAATTTACAAAAAGCAAGGAAGAGAGAACATATTTACACAATACAGCACAGTGCCTAAATGAAAAAGGTAAGAAATTTCAATTTAAAGGATTATGCTTAGTCTTCCTACCTGGTGGTGAGCACCGCAATCAAAATGAAAATTTGAATGAGCTATACTGTAGAATTAGTTGTTTATCAGCTCTTTATTTAAGGTATTTACCTCCTTTCCCAGCATTGCAAATGCTTGTGGGAGTTTTCTGCATGTTGAAATTTTCAGGCTTTAGAGTAGCAGCAGTTTTGCCTGTTAAAGGTAAAAGCGTGTTACAGCTACTTTTGGCAGTCCTTTGTATAAGGCTTTTGAGAGGATGAGAGGAATTAACCCTTAGCTGTTCTGGTTTTGTCTTCGAAATCTGAACAGGAATGGAAAAACTTGCCTTTTTCTCCACTTTTCCTTGAAAGCACTGCTTTGCAAGGACTCCTGCAACCTTTGTTTTTTACCCTTCTGGAATGTGGCCCATTGTTATCACGGTGGCCCAAGAAGGCTTTAGTGCCCGTTTATCGTGTGCTCCAGGCTCCTGAACTATTTCCCTGGGGACGACGCTGCATTCTTGACTTGCCTGGCGTCTCGTGGGCAGCCAGCACCATTCAATTGCTGTCCTCTTGGCATCCTGTCTTAGAAAATGAACTTCTATTCTTCCTTAGCAGCTCCAAGTTGCTATTGAAATAAATGCCTGCTGTTCAGGAAGAGCCACAGTGGTGTCTGGCAAGAAAAAACAGCATCTGAGTCTAGGAAGTTTCAGTGATGTGTGTGCACACACACACATTGACAGCCATCTCGGGAAAAGCAGGGATGTTTATGTTCCTGTCTTTGAAACGATAAAGAATACAGAGGAATTTCAGATATGTACAGTATGAAACAGGTGCAGAGAAGCCTGGTGAGACACAAAAGGCAACCGACCCAACGCCAGCTTTCAAAACATTGGCTGAAGACACATAGGGCAGATCCAAAATTTATTTCCACTCTGTGTTTGGGCAGGTGCCAGTTTTGTGGATGACTTTTTATTTTGCTTCCTGTGAAATACACAGTTTTGTGAGGAATAAAATATTGCCTTTTTGAGAAAGTTGTCAGCTATCAAGGCACCTTACAATTTTTGAGTGACAATCCTGTAGACATTGTTTAAATTATTTGTAGAATTGGCAGGATCTCTATATAATCACACTTTAATCCACTGTGCATTTGTTTATATATCTTAATTAAGAACACAACTAAGACTATATTATGCCCTTCAGAATGGGTATCCGTTATCTTCTCTGTACAGGAGAATGACCTAAAAGTCATACACTACTGCTAAGAATATTAATTATTTCCTAAATAGTTTCAAAAAATGTACATCAAATGTAATTTTTCATTCCACAGAATGTATAATGGACATTAGAGATAAAGCATTTCTTCCAACTTATATTCTACTGAACTTACATATTAAGTTGTCCCTCAAAACTTTAATCATGCACTCACATTTGAGAAAAGGGAACAGTAAGTTAAATTTCTGATTTATTTTGCACCTATTCCTTGCAAATCTTAACGTTCCCACTTTAGAAAGGTGTGTAAGTGCATATTTAGCTGTTGACATGTTGCCTTCAATGAGTTAAAGGTGGATGTCTTTAATTACGGTGTATCTATATTGTACAGTCTATTTGTTATGTTTTTTAAGGAAAAAAGTCTAAGTTTCTGAAGTGCACTGTTGGCTTGAAAAGCCCTATGAGTGGTCACCTGCATGGATATGGTGATTTTGGGGGGGAATACTTATGGACACGCACATACATAGGAAGTCCCTGTAGCATATAGAACTATGGTGGCATTTTTTTAAAAAAAAAAAATCACACTTTTAATGCATGTGGGCTGTGCAACGTTAAGCCTAAGCTGCAAATCCTACAGTTTGCAGGGGTCCCTTGGGGAAGGAAAAGCAAAGCAGCACTTTATTCCACGTATTGCGCTCATGCTGGGAGCCCTGTCTGCCTGGGCTGCGTGTTGGGGAACACAAGCACTGCCAAGGAGGTCAGCGGTCCTCAACCAGCACCGCTTGGTAGGTCTCTGGTTTCACCCCGAGGGCGCAAACTGCCCTGAGACATTTACTAGAAGGCCCGAAAACTCAACTGAAGAGCAGTGCCCCAGGAAAGCCTGGTGCTCTACCAAGCAGTTTTTACCCATGTTTCAGTTTCAAAAATAGCTCTTGTTGTGAAGGCTAATCTCAAAGGCAATAACAAAGTAATAATCATAATAATGCCCCACCTCCCTTTGAGACTGGGTAGAAGTTCATATCCTGATATGTCTTTCAAATATAGTTTTCTTGCTATTGTAACTTTTATTGTAATTTGAATGTTATAAGTGAGTAAAAAAGGGTCCTGTCACTATGGAGCACTTTGCTAAGAGCTTTTCTCCTACCATTTTAACATAGAAATATCCCAAACTGTAAATCTTGTCTTAGACCTTTATCTTCGGCATCAGCGAAGCTGATACCATGAACCTTTCCATCTCCACACCAACAAGCTTCACACCTGAAGTCCACCTTGGAGCTGGTGGGCAGAGTTTGGGGTGGGAAAGCCCCCACATCTACAAGGGGTTTCTCCCATTTTGGACTTTAAAGTTACCCTATTGCTCCATGTTGAGCTGGGGAGGACGCTCGGCCTTTCTCTGTTGCTCTCTTTCTAAAATTATACCCTAATATTATTATTTTGCCCTGGTTACTAAAAGACAGTGATAGTATACCCCCAACTTGACACAATAATATGCTCACATGCTGATTTTATGTTAATTCTTTGAGATAACCATGTAGGTTTACCTTGTTTATGCAAGGAGCTCTTTAGGTCGGAACATTGTGTTTAATTGCAGTCAGTGATCACCGCTTTAGGACTTAGTAATGCTTGTTCTGACAAGTCCTCAGAACTTGCTGTTCAAACAGAGCCACTCTGCTTTCTTATTATTAAAAATCAAACAATAAAAATGTCGGTAATTCCTTTTCCCTCTCAGGAAATGTTTAATGGATGTGGTTTCAAGTTTGTTGTTGTTTTTAATCTCCTGTGGCATTTTAATGCGCATATTCAATGGAAAACTGTAAGCAAAAACCTTAAATATAACATTGCTGAAAACTTGTGGTAAAAAAAATATATCTCAAAAATCTTATTTACTATTTTAAAGCCATGTAAAAAACGTTTTTTTCAAAACCTTTTTTGCCATCTATTTTTTTAAGCAGACAGACTATAAAGATAAATACCATAATGTGCCTTAAAAAATACTTTTTATCCTTAAGTAGTGTTAACCATAAGAATTTGGACAGTCCAAATTCTCACTACAGACATTAGTTTTGAGGACAGGCACAGTCAAAGAAGAGAATACGTGAAACATACTGCGAGTTCTCTCCAAAATGAATCTAAACTTAACGTGCATTTTTTTTTACTGTAAAATATTGCTGGGTTGAAGTGTTAATTGAAACTTTTAAAAGATTTGAAATCTGTGAAATTCATCGATAACTGGGAGAAGAAACCTTGCTGAAATCAACCGCCTGCATTATCCTGAGAGTCTGCTGATGGTAAGTAAAAGATTTTGTTTTTTTTTTTAAAAAAGTTGCCCAGCTGACCTAGTGCTGCCTCTGTGTACAATATCTTTTCATTCCTGACCAGTTAGATGATGTTTCTTTGCTGGAGCAATTACACATTCATCTCTCTAGAGGCCCATGTCCTTATGTAAGTGTGAACGCGCATTCCTTTCTAAAAGTTTTGGGCATGTCCAGCTGAAGTCATGGTCATTAGAGATAAAAATGATCCTCTGGATCACCCTGTTTTTCCCCCGTCAATGCCATATGATTTTTTGGAGATGTATTTTCCAAAGCTTTGTTAAAGCAATTTTCAAGTGCGTCAAGATGAGACGATTGCTCTTCACTGGGAGACTTTCACACCTAGTAGACTCTATGAGTGGGGGTTTTTTTAATGTTTTCTTGCATTTTCCTTTTTTTTTTTTTTTTT
>NW_020455721.1:199234-223119 GCF_003342845.1 Nothoprocta perdicaria
GTCTGTTTGGCACCTGAGTATCCCAGGAATGGTTCCATTTTGAGCTCATCTGTCATTAGCAACTTCCTACTCAATCCTTTTAGGCATTAGCTCACTCGGCTCAGAACTCCTCACATGGTGTGGCCCTTCGTAGCTTTTTATTGCTCTGCTTTCCTGGGAACTCTTAAGCTCTCCTAGGCTTAAAGTCAAGTTTGCTACAAGAACAAAAGCATGTCAGAAGGAGTCAGATTTGCAAGGAAATTTAGTTTTGAAGGAGGTTTGGGGTGGGGAGGAAGATGGTTTGTTTCTCTTCCTGAATTCCTCTGCTATTTCTTGTTCATAATACAGCCTCTGTTGGAATATAATCACTAGTTAACACTTTCTCCCCAACGCTCTTCTGATGGGATTTGAAGATTTGATTATGATGACAGTCTTGGCCTACGTCAGTGTGATTACTTAGGATAAAATCATGTGGCAATCACCCCTAGTGAAAGCAAAAACAGTTTTTTACCTGTTGGGTCTTAAACTGCCAGATGTGACAACAAAAGTTTTCAGTAAGTCCTCCCTTGTGTGTGCTGCTATATCTCTTTAGTGGGGGAATTGGTCTTTCCCTATCGTCTTAACAGGGTACCAGATAACGGGAAATCTCCATCCCCTGTCACTTTGAAATATCCATTCTTTTGGATAAAAAAAAAAGTTAAATGTAAATGTTTTCTAACTTTTGATGACAAAGAAGAGGCTTCTTTCTAGTTTCAAATGGGTTTCGTTTGTTTTCTTTTTAAGACAGAAACAAAACCTGTGAGGATGACACCTAAAGCCTTCATGTTCAGAGCCAACTCCACTTGAGCAGGAGCTTGGCCTGGATAAGGTCCTTTCCAACCAGTATCAACCTATGATTGTATGAACCAATTTTTGAGATGATCAACAGATACTTAAGGAAACACTAGTAAAAACATATCCAGTAGAAATTTGCTATTTGCTTCTCTTTGTTGTGTAATTTTGTTTTCACAGAAGACCACAGGATGTTAAAAGAAGGTTACTTTTATATAATTCTTAGGATTTATCACCTTTTCTTTCCTTTTTTTTTTCTGTTATCAGACTCTCTAGGACGCCATTGCCTTTGGCAAGCTAAAATTACACGACAAGCTTCGCTTTAAAATCCAATCGTTGCTTGTATAGAAAAGATAAAAGCTACTGATGTGTGTGAGAGAGAAATTAAATTAAAAAAAAAAAACAAACAAAAAGGACAAAACTAAATCCTAGCAGCTTTTAAGGAACGTGCAGACAGTGAAGTACATTACAGGTATCAATGCTAAGTACGTTGCTGATATCAATGCTGGCATGTGCGTGGCTGCTCTCTGTGCTGCCACTGGTGCCTGGTGTTGGAAAATGCACCCAGCCCCAAGGAGAGGCTGGGGGAATCGAGCAGAGGCAAGTCATAGAATAAAGAATAAGCCTCTCACAAGCTCCTGGGCAAAAATATTTTAGAGCCATTATGCCAAGTTCTGATTCCTGCCCCTACACCCTTGTGTTTTTAAGCCCTTGAAGCTTCTTTTTAGAAATGCTGTTTTAGATTCGTTAACTCTCACAGAAGTAAAAGGTAGGAAAAGCTGGAAATAAAAGACTATTTTATAGGAGAAGGAGTAGCACTGTGCTTTCTTGATTTCCCTTCCTCTCATGTTGCTCTCACTGCCTACTTGTAGAACTTGGAAATGTGGCGACAGAGAAGGGATGCGATCTTTAGGAATCTCCAAATCTTTTCCTTTGTGCTTTCTTACGTTGCTGCTATCAAAGAGAGAGTCAGAGAAACCAAATGACCAAAACAGAAGAACAAGCAGGAAAAAAAAGCAAACCATATCCTCACAAAGAAAAAAAGAGAGAGAGAGCCCCTTGTAGAGTTTCACCATCAAGAAGCTTTGTGCATTTATTCCTTGTTTCGTTCATTATTAGATCTTTCCTCAACTCAGTGTATAACAGCGAACTAGCTAAGCAGAAAATGAGCTGGATGTAGCCTCGTAACGGTCACCGCCCGGAAGGACATAAGGAGAACATATACAATAGTTTATCACCTCTATCTCCCCGGTGAAGTGCAGGCTACCCGGGAGCAGCCAGAGCGTCCTGCCCGCTGCTTCTCCATGCCCTGTGCTGAGCAGCCTTGTGGTAACTGAATGTCTCACCCGGGAGCAGACCGCACCAGAGCCTGGATTCACTGGGTAAATGCAGTAATGCCCTCCTGTCACTCCTCGCTGAGAGCTAAAGGAGCCTGAATCTCTGATGCTCTGGCCTTCCTCGAGAGCTCTGCGTTACACCAGCATAATGTTCCGTAATTTCTTGTGCCTGCCAGGTTTAATTACACGCCTTTTTAGAGCGCAGCGATGAAACAGCTAATGACAAGTCTCCAGTGCAAAACTCATCTCGGCCACTCGTTTTTCATTCTCATATGAGTATGATACAGCCGTTGTGTCAGAAATTACTCTCCATGAGGAGCACTCATTTCTTTCTGTTAGTCACATGTTTTTTACAAAATGTAAATTGTTCTGTACCCTAAAGGGGGAAAAAATTAGGTTGCTTGGGGGAGAGAAACTAGCTTTTGCTCCTCTCTTAGGGGATCAAATGGAATATTATTGATACTTACCACTGTGGATTGATGCTGAGTGTGTTATGTGTCTTTTTCAGATGCCCCATTTTTAGGTAACTGCCTATACTAACAAGAAAATTAAAGAGGGAATTGAAAGAAATAGATGATATAAAAAAAATCAAATTAATGTTTTTATCAAAAATCAAGAAACCTTTTATTTTTTTTTAGTTGTTGAACTGTCAAATTTATCAAGGGAGGCAACAAGGGATCCCGTACAAGGGATAGTGTGGTGGGGAATGTACTACTCTAAAAGGAAAATGCTTCTTGTTTGCATTTGAGGATGAAAAATCTTCTTACTCTGAGTGAACAATTCCAGGAAAGTTTGGATAAAATCTAAACTAATCAATGCTGTGCTTAAAATACCATTATCTAGAAAAACAGTAGTTGCTGGAGAATAGGAGCAGTTATTACCGTTCCATTTCTTCTGTATTTTTTTTCCTCCATAAACTTTTGAGGAATGCTAAACAAAGGCACCCTTTATTATCCTTGAGAAAGGATAAAACTTTTCCGTCTGCTCAATCAGATCTAACCTCTGTTCTAACAGAGAATTGTCTATGTCCTTTTCCTCTTCCTTTTTTTCTCCAGATTCCAAGCAGAGTTGCCCCTCAGAATTTGCCCTCATCTGTTACAGGATTCTGATTGATATGTAAAAGTCCTAGTTTTGTCACGAGATTTGGAACCTCCCAAAGTCTTGAAAGAAGGATAAGTCTTACAGTTAAGGTAAGGTGGATGTGATTTTCTATGGAAAAGGCTTTTTGGTTGCATTTGAGAAAAGGTAATTGCTGTGCTACAGCCATGACATTTTTCTAGAAAAAGGCATATGGTGGCCATGGATAACCCTTGAATTAGAGAATTTCTCATGAAGGGATCACTGCTGCGCTTCAGACTTGGTTTAATCCAGTTCTGCTGATACTCAAGGGTTTTCTGAGAGTGCATGGGAGCTCCTCTCTAGGCTCTGATACCAAACCCAGTTTTATACAGTGCTCTACCTGTGTTGCATGTACCTGTTCTCTGTTGTTGTTGGGAATGGGAATGGCCTTGTTTAGGCTCCAGACATTCTAGAGTCATGTAATCATAAGAGAATATTGTCTCATGTATAAAACAAAACAAAAAAAAAAAAAAGCAGAGGGAAAAGCAGGGAAAAGATTCCCATTTCCATTCAAGCTTCTGAGAAAAGAATGGGACCTAAAGATTAAGTACACAGAGCCTAGAATGCATATCAAAAGAATCAAAATGAAGTGCTTTAAAAATTGTATGGTTTTCCAATATAATATTTAAAGGGAGGTAGAAGCAGCCTGGGGAATTAAACTGCTATCAGTACAGTTGGATGCCTTTTAGGCCTAATCCCATAAAAGCAAGCAAAGCTTACATAGGTTAAACTATCCATAGAAGAGTTTCTACACTTTTAATTAGTTAATAAGCCATTTTTCAGCTCTTCTTTCTTTAGCTTAAACATGCATTTCAGTGATCCAAACTTAACTGTCTCATGCCAATTTATGGAAAACAAAAAGTGATAAATTGTACATAAAAATAAATGGACTAGCTTAATAGCATAGGTCAATATAGATGAAATGTAAATAATGAGAACTGCCATATGGAGTAAAGTATCAGTTAATTTGATGTAGGTTATCAAACATAACCTTCTCCTCTATTAGAAGAGGAGAGGTTTTTATAGTACACTTTTATTGCAAAATACGCGTGATGAAGCTGTTTGCTGCTTCTTTCAAGTTTGGATGAGAGTGAAAGGGGAAGACAGTCCAAAACTGTTTTTATCTCTCCTTATTGTTCTGGCATGAGATGAATTCTCTGTGATGATATTTGAATCCTTTGGCTAGGAGTGGCCTGGCTGGAGGTTCAAACTACAGCCCAGTTTCAGTGTACTCTGGCTGCTCGAATGGTGCCTCTTTGCTGTAGCATCGTTTACTTCCCTGCTGCTGCCAAGGTGCATCCATTATACTCATATAATTTCCATCAAAATGTCAGCTTAGATTGGTACATAGATAGGATTTTATTCATCTCTGTACATGATGCAGAATTATGACCCAAAGCAAAGCAAAATAAACAGGTCCAAACTGGCAAGCTAGCAGTGGAGCTTGGAGGAAGGAAGGTAGGAGGGGAAGGTGAGTGTGTATGTGAATAAAACAAATATGGGGCTGTAACTACAACAAATGCATTTAGCCTGATTACTCGATAAACCTCGGTTTTCAGTTCAGGTTGATCCTGTGAACTTTGTGGCCAAAACTTTACTGAAACAATAGATATACATGTATAACCTTTGCTAATTAAAACCATAATAGTAGCATGTGACTGAATGGGAATGCATAGGTGAGTGGATGGTCAAAGTTAAAGCACAATGCACAGGAAACATTTTTATTTTATTTTTATATTTCATGCACTGAGCCCAGTAAAGACAAAGAGGATCAAATGTGAGTCTTGTGCTGGGATCCCGAAGACCCAGCTCCTCTTCTGTTCTGCTTGCAAGGTCCTGGCTAGACCTTTTAACCTCATATGTTTTTAAAAGTAGATTTTAAAGTAGTATTGTGGGCAGTTCTGAGCACGCCAGTACAAGAGGGCTGTGGAGCTTCTAGAGAGGGCCCAGTAGAGAGTGATGGAGATGATTAAGAGACTGGAGCGTATATCTTATAAGTAAAGACTAAGTGAGCTGGGCCTATTTAGCCTGGAGAAGAGAAGACTGAGAGGAGATCTGATCAATATGTATAAGTATGTATAAGGGGAGAATGTAGGGAGGATGAGGCCAAATTCTGCTCGGTGGTGGCCAGTGACAGGACAAGGGATAGTGGGTACCAGTTGAAACACAGGCAGTTCCATCTCCACATGAGGAAGAACTTCTTCACTGTGAGGGTGCCAGAGCCCTGGAACAGGCTGCCCAGAGAGGCTGTGGGCTCTCCTTCTCTGGAGATCTTCCAAACCCACCTGGATGCCGCCCTGTGCCCCGTGCTCTGGGTGTCCCTGCTGGAGCAAGGGCTTGGACTAGATGATCTCTAGAGGTCCCTTCCAACCTCAACTGTTCTGATCTTTTGTGATTTTGGGTTATGTGCTGTTCTGTTTTGGGGGACCCAGTATGAGAACATAGCAGTAAAGGCAGCCAAAAATTTCCTCTGACTTCTCTTGTGCCGAATCATGTGGAAAACCCAGTCTTAGTTGCATTTTGGTGTGCACCCAACCAGAGGCAGAAGATGTCATGGAGCATATTCTGGATATACTTTACAAGCAGTTCCTTGCTTGTAAACATGATATCAAAGTCTTTATCCCATTTTGTAGATCTAATGAATACGTTTGAGGTGTTTAGATGTCCTTAGATGACGGAGTCATCATACAGGGCTACATGTGCCAGGGGGCTACTCTAGATGTAAAGTGACACGATGCCACTAACCTGGCATAGAGGTATGCTGACATGTAGCTAAAGACTTGACCCGAAGCACCTGGAGATCTGTTCAAACAAAGTATTAATATGCTTTTAGGAAGGCCTAAATCTGTTGAAACACGGTTTATATTATACTTGGACATTCAGTCATCCTTCAAGTTATAAGGAAGCCATGGACTTGGGATACAAAGAACAGCATCAATACATAGCAAACTTAGTCCTTTTTCTGGAATAACTTTTCACTAGGATTAGAAATTTTCTATGAAGCTGGCATGTCTGCTTCAGCACGCACACTTAGACCAGGGAGAGGACAGGGAAATGGTGTCCTTGTGAGCGCTGATGTGCAGGAGAGAGGGAAACATCTGCTGGGCAGTAATGTCTAGGATACAGCAGGAGGAGAAGTGAGAAAAGAAGCCTTACTGTTAATTCAAAATAATCCGTGCAAGACAGACATGGAGGTTTTCAATGTCAGGAGAGACATTGAAGTCTCTCCTGACAAGTTCTGACCTTTCCAACCATCCCCAGGGGATGAGGGGTTGCCCTAGGGCAGAAATGGAGACTAGCTACAAAAGCGAAGCATGGATTCCAATTTCAGTGCTTTTTCCATCGCTGGCTCTAAGAAAGGGTTTGTGGAATGGACAGAGAGTAAGACTGGAGGGCATCTGCAGCTTGTTGTAGAAGAAATTGTGAAACTTCTCTTGTTGGAAGGTTGGAAGGAATATAGCAAAGAAGAACAAATTGGGGCAGCTGGAAGCAGACTGGGATGCTAGTGCGTGACTATTCAGCTTTATAGCCTTGTTGTACATCTTGAGGCCTAGTTAAAAGACAGAGGGAATTTTATGGGGGCATAAATATCTGGGTGTAAATATAAGGAGGAAAACAGATATATGAGACATTTGCAGCAGAGAAGGCTCAGAGAAAGCTAAAATCAGTGGCTGTGAATGAAATGCCCGCACCCATCAAAGAAGGACATTCAGGTGTGTTGTTGTGGAACAGAGCTGGAGGCGTCATCTGGCACGGCAGAGGCTTAGTGGCAGTGAAGAGTTTTGAAGAAAATCTTACGGATAAAAAAAAAAAAAAAAATGAAACAACTCTTCTGTTTTTAAAAAAAAAAAAAAAAAAAAAAAAAGTAAGAAAAGAGAGTCTCTGAGCTGCAAAGAAAGTGTTTCTTGCAGGCAGAAACCAAGGCCACGTCTGGCACAGGGAAAGCTGGGGCAAAATCCGCAAGCCTGTGCAGAAAGGAAAAAATACATGCAGGCCTGGTGGGAAGTTATGACAACCTGACAACTGCACTATTAGGAAGTGTAATGCATTTTGGAATCGAAAATTTGAAATGACAGCATCTTCATTTGCTAAGTGCTTTCTGTACCACAGGGCGCAAATAGCACCTAGTAAATGTTTTTCACAAGTGCCATCCAGAGAAGTGAAGAGCTGCGTTCTTGCCGTTATATCTTTTTTTGCAGCCACAGTAGATGAGATATGTGCTAGGACCAGCTCCGTGGCAGATGGGTGAGATGCCGTTCCTCGGGAGACAGCCCACGGATCAAGGAGCCCAAAAACACAGGGACATCAGTTTGGCAGGAATGGAGCAAAGTGCTTTCCTGCCGCCGCCCCCGCTCACTCCCTCCGGGCGCAGGATTATACTAATCAGGGAAATATGCAGGGGCTCTTTGGCGAAGGGGTCAGATCCCTTGGGATGGGATTCCAGGGCGGCTGCGCTGACAATGGCAGGAAGCAGGGCCCGCGAGGCGGCCGCGGGCGAGGGAGGGCCCCGCGTGGCCGGCGCTGGGAAGGCCCCAGTTCTTCCCGATACGGTGGGGAGCGAGTGCTGGAGTCGAGCTGGAGATGAGTGAAATAGCAGGAGGCGCTGAGCCGGCTATGGAATTGCGCCGTGCCCGTGCTGCCTGCCCAACACGCCTCCTGCTCCTCTTTAGCCCTGCGGAAGTAAGAGGCTTGACACGCTGCGCGTGTGCTTCATGGCAGCAAGGGGAGAATTCTCCTTTGAGCACACATCCTTTCCCTCTGGAAAGTCCTCCTGCGTGAGAATCCACTTAAGGCTCAGCTCTGCAAGTCTGACTTTGAGATCATTTCAATCTCTCCCAGTAACTCGAGCCTGAGAGCAATTACACTTTACTGATTGTTCCTCGAAGCACCTGAGGCAACACGTAAGGAAGACGTGGGGAACGAGTTTCACGAACGTGCTCCTTGTGCTTGATACAGTGAGTTTTATTTTTCACTCCTCCTTTTCAGGCTACTGTTTTCTCTGCTTCACTGAAACTTGCCAGCAGCTGAGATAGGTGTGTGGAGGGATCGAACCCAGGGCAAGACTGTGTCTGGTGTTCTCTGGAGAGAAATGCGGCAATGAGAAGTGCTGCTGTTTAGAAGATAACTGCTCTGTCTCGGTTTGACCCTGAGACGAAGAGGAGGAGGAACTTGAAGGCTAGTCCAAGCTAAAAAGAGCAAGCACATTTTTCATTCCTAGCATGCAGTGGAGTGCTCTGATTGCCAGATAGCAACTGTATGGGAAAATTCTCTGCTATCAATTTGTTTAAATTGTCTCTCTCATCTGGGAATAGGAGGCAGCATTCACATATGCAGCCAAATCAAAGAATGTAGGAGGATTCTGTGAATCCACTGATAATTTAGAAATATCCAGCTCCCAGTAACTAAACCAAACAAGCTCAGAAACTCCTAAAGGCACCATTAACAGCATTTTTTTTTTTTTTTGTCAGTATAATGAGCAGATCAATCTTATTTCCGCTGTGACTTTCTTTCCTTGCTGATGACAGCCGAGTGTTCCTGGAATGATGTCCCACACGTTTCCTCCCAAGGGTTTCCTTCCTATGAGCTCAGGTGCTGGGATCCCGACCCCTGTGGATGCTTCTCGAGACGAAGAGACAATTCCTGAGAGCAGGAATTGTTGCCCAGTGCAACACACTTCTGTGGTGAACGTGCACATTCTGCTAGACACAGAGCTCCGGCGGGGGGACGGGACATTGGAGCGAATCCCAACTTGCCTACAGGACCACGCTTAAAATGCTGTAATGCTTCCCCCCATAATGTCTGTTCACATTCAAAGGGAGCACATAACTGAGTTGCTCTCCATCTGGTTCCGCTGGCCACCTGAGGACCTGTTTTTTCAGTATTTCTCTGCTCTTCTGCAATGGCCTTTTAAACCTGTATATCGTTTATCCAATAGCTGATAATGTCCAAACAGAGCCCCATTATAGCAGGCATGTGACGCATTTTGGCAGCAAAACATGCTGTGGTTAGTAAATATGTTATAATTGAGTAGCATTACATGGAAATTCACTTGGATATTTACTAGAAATTCAAACTGGACCTAAAACAAATATCATTTTTCACATGAAATAGTCGAGGTAAGGGGTTTTTTTGTCTCTCTTTGATTTTCTTACATCTATGATTAAGGATTTGGATCCAAGTTCAGATCTAAATTTAAGTTGGAATCTAGAACTGAGACTTTGGATGTAGACTGATGACAAGAAAAGCAACTGCAAAGTCAAACCTTCGAGCCATGCAGATGTGGATACGTGTGCTTGTTCTGTCTTTCAGGACTTTCTTTCAAGATGTATTATTGATGGAAGACAAACAACTGAGAGTCTCGATATTGTCCCCCTTCTTTTGCTTCAGGAAAGGAACAGCACAGCAGCCACACGGAGGTCTACCAGTTGGCCATGGCCCAGGCTGTTGATGATCAGCCCAACCTAAGGCTGGGCTGATCCTTCCCAGGTATTTATTGAGCTACAGGTAGGAAAGGAAATCAGTGATTAAGGAAGCACCTTAGCAAACTTGTTTTCCTTCTGGTTGCTCTTTTGGGAAGCTTTGATTTCAGTACAGATCTCCCATAAGATGCAGGTTACATTTATGTTTAGCTTTAGGTTATATTTATTTTGGTCATATCCATGGTGCCTATGATTTCCCAGTATATTCAATTAACTACTTTTTTTTACCAACTTTAATATCAAAGTCATGTAAAAGAAATACTTAATATGTAATAATAGCATCCTTAAGGTTGGAAAGGGACCTTTAGAGATCAGCTAGTAATAATAAGTACAAATAACACGCAAGCCTTAGTGGCATGAGTGCATGGAAGGAGGACTCAAATGTTGTATAGGTAAAAACAAACAACAAAAAGCCTAATCTCGACATCCTATCTGCCAAAGTTAAACCCGCTTTCATATAAACGCTCCCTCTTTCCCCCTTTCCCGTTTTTCCCCCGCCAGGTGGCGCCGCGGCGCCTCGGGAGCCGCCGCGCGGGGGTAGCGCCAAGAAACGCGCGGAACGGGCGGAACGGCGGCGTTGCCCGGCGCGCGAGCCCGGCGCTCGCGCGGCAGCGGTTCCCTCGTTTCGCTGTGGCCTGGTGGCTTTTCCCTGCTCCGAGGCGTGCGAGCAAAGCTGCCCTTTCCAACATCAGCCTTGAGAAGACCTCGTGGGCTGTCCATGTTCATAAATACCCGTGTGTGCACGGGTGTTTATATGCGGAGTTCCTGCTTTTACCCGTGTGTGGTTGTGTTTCCCCTTGGCACTGGAGCAGCGACGTTCGTGTCGCTGGCCGCGTTGCAATCAGGGCTCCTTCACTCATCGCAGAGTTGACGCTCTCCGTATGTGCAAGTACTGCACGGAGCGCGCTCTTATTGTACGTACAGGGCTGGGGATGCCACTGTGGGAGCTCCTGAGCCTGATACGAAGGAAAAGCAGCAGAGGAAAATGTGGTGTTTGCAAACGCTGCCAGAGTGAGCAGCGGCACGTTGTAGCGTGCGAACTTTGTGTAAGCTGGGGTGACAAACGCGCCTGACGCGTGCCATCTGGCCAGGGCAAAGCCCCCAGATCTTTCCAGACAGCAAGCTTCAGTGAGCGTTTTATAAGGAAAAGCAGATACATGTTGCTACATACACTTCTCAGTCTCTTCTGCCTTTGGAACCTCATCCTTACAGACAGTAAAACCAGATTGTCATATTGTACAGTATGACAGGGCAGTAGTTCTGTTTGGCGGACATGTAGGAAAAGGTGTTATTTTCTTTACCTGAGTTTGACTCCCTTCCAGACAGCGAGAGAAATGAACCTCCCAAAGCAAAAGGTAGTTGAAGGGCTGCTAAATGTTTAAGAGCATTCCATAGAGGGTGACGTTGAAATACCCCATTATGCTTTGATTTTATAGTTAGGAGCTGTCACTGAGCCTCATTCTGGAGGTTTTACTGAAACCACTGCTTTTAAACACCGATGTCCAGAAGTTAATCAGCTAAAGTCCAGTCACGTTAAACACCTGAGGTCGCTGGCCTGCTTTTCAGCCATGAGTCTCCTTCCAGAGATGTGAAAAGGCAAAGATTTCATTTTAGGAGCTTTTGACCACTGATCACTAGGCCTGACCTATAGCAGCTGTGTTTGAATTATCTATTTGATTGGAGAAAAGAGCAGCTAAACCCCAATCGCAAACAGTTTTTAGGTTCAAGGAGTGGCTTTGATTCAGGAGCTGAACTTGTTAGGGAGGTACGTATTTCTCCAGGGCTGAACATTAGCAACATTTATCACAATCTATATATGAATTCTGTGGTTTTTTGCAGCAGTTTCTGAACAGCTTTCCTGGGAAACAGTTCTTTGCCCAGCTCTCATGGTTGGTTCTAAGCCTCCTCTTACCAATACTCCTGAGAATTTCTGGTTGATTTTGTGGCACAAAGTATTTAATTATGTGCTCTGCCAAGTGAACGCAAGGCCTCAAATTGGGTTTTAGCCTCCCTGGGCAACTGTTTGAGATGCTGTGGCAGAATGTGCGTGCATATTTTCTGCATGCCGGCTTCTGGCCTTGCATCCATCAAAGTAAATCTTTGGGAGTTCTGCTGAAGGCTTAGAGGGATCTTAAGTTATGTTATTGAGGTCACATTGTGACCCTGAAGCTGGCGGAAACCCAAAGCAAGAAGTTTGTGTGGGAAATTGGGGAGGGTATAAAATAGCGCTTGTCAATACTTTTTTAAAGGTGTTTAAAGCTAAGAGCTGAGAGTTCCTAGTCGCTGCGGGTGTTGCTTTACAGCCGGTTCTGTTTCACCAGAAGAGCATACTCTGTGTGTATGTGATATGTCCATAACTTGTGACATTGTCCTCCCTCAGATAATAACTAATGTTCCTTTTTCCTTTCCTTCCCAGATCCTCAAAAAGCTTCATGTTGGAAGAAGGAAGTTCAGCGGTAGGTTCTTTGTTTTTGTTTCTCCCTGTGAATTTAAACCTTTATTTCCTGTCTCTGCCAAGCAGAAGCGGCAGGGCTGCGGAGCACCAGGTAGCTGGGGTGGTTGCGCTGCGTGTTGCAGCGAGGCCAAAGTCAGGGCCGCGTCCTGGGGCGAGGATTCCTGCCGCATCCCTGCCTTGCCGGGCAGCACGGCCCTTCCCTGCCGCGCTGGGCCCAGCAGCACGGATGGGCCCCGGCCCGGCCGCGCCGCGCTCACCAACAGCTCTGACTTATACAGCCACGAACATCTGCAGCTGCAAATAAACAGTCCGGACTGGCTTTGCAAACGTACACAGGCTAAGACAAGAGCGGGAAAGGGGCTGGAAGGGAAAACCAGCGTTCACATCGTGAAGGCCGCATCCGTCCTGGGAGCAGCTTGGTGCGGCCCTGTCCAAATCGCGGGGACAGGGGCAGTTCCCCGTCACTGCTGGGCACTCTCTGCACTGCTCGGCATCGTCTGTGTGACAGGAAGGGCCAAAGAGCGTGGGCGTTTGGGGCACTTGGCTCTCGATCCCCAAGCACAGAGCTTGGCTCCAGCCTCTCCCTTTTCCTGGCAGCAAGCAGAATGGGAATCACCCATTCCCGGGAAGGGGAAGCACCATCTTGCCCAATTCCTTTCTGAATGAAGAAACAAAAGCCTCGCAATTCTCTCAAACTCCTCCAGTTCAGCAGGGAGGTCCCTGACATCGGAACCCGAAGGCGATGGCCATCCTGGTGGGAGCGGAGGCTGTGAGCTGCCGTGCACAGTGCCTGGGCCCTGGCTGTAATCTGGATAAACTGGGAATTACTGAGTGTGCCCGTGTCTTTGGCAGTAGAGGTGATGCAGTTTGCAAGCTCGTCCTGCTACATTAGTTACCCAACCTAAAATTCTATCAGGTGCTCAACACGCAAGAAGAGCTGTCTTAGGGATGCACGTTACTTATTTTTATCGCTTACAAGCAGCTTGCAATGTGTTTCATTTTCACTAAGTTATAGCAGCATTGAAAAGACAAAAATAACCCCCTGGTGAACTGATCACACGGTAGCTCCAAGCTGCACGTTTTGGCAGTGAAGAGGGAATTGGGCACCACAGAGCTGTGGCTGGTTTCAAATTCCTATCTAAATTACACCACTAATAGCAGAGAGATCTTTCTGTGTCATGTTGACCATCAAAGAGCCCTCGCACGGGACACAGTTTTGCCCCTTTATTTGAGTTTACAAAGCACATCGCCAGCGTTTTAGATGTTAACGAGATGTTGAGGCTAATAACAGAAATCAGCTATACTGAACAAGATTCGTAAACATGTGAATGGAATGTAATTATATGGCAGGCAGCTTTATGTTAAACAGTGCTTTAAATTAACATGCTTTCTGTCAAAGCAATCATACAGTCAGTATAATTAGGTTACTTTTGCTGCAAGATTAACTGAAACCGAGAAAAAAAGAAGGGTTGCATTCAGATTTCTTATTAGGAATGGGGGAGGGGAGATATTAATATTCCAGAAGGCTTTTTCATTGGAAGAATTTGGCTTCATGGTGAACTTTATGAGCAGACATTCCTAATTACAGTCCTTGTTAGCCCAATTTGTTATCTAGCTAGCTTGGAAGTCACAGCAGTGTTAAAATTATCCCTCCTCTTAATGTTTTCCAGACTTGATGAAGGGCAATCCAAACACGAGCTGGCTGCCATGCACAGGCCTTTTGCAGAGCGGTGCCAAGCTCACGAGGGAGCTCTTCAGCAGTGACGAGTTTTAACCGTGGACGCATCCTCACATACATTGCTCAAGAGATGAGAAATCTGCGTGCACAGAGGAACACAGTTCTCTTATTCATAGCAGTTGCGGAGTTATCATGTAAGAGGCAAATGTTTCATATTTTCCACCAGTTTTCCATATGCCTGGTGACCTAATGACTTCACCAGAAGCTGCAGTGCGTTGGAGAAAGGGTTTATCACAGCTGCATTTGTTTTCCTCTACTTCATGGCTTCAGCGTTCCCGGAGAGATTGTGTGGCCTGGAGGGGAAGCCTCACTTGCCTTTCCGCTTGTAGTCCAGGATGGCTATCGAGTCGCCTGTTCCGAGGAGAGGAGAACAGCTTGTGTTTAACAAGGCCCCTTGGAGAAGCCCTCTCCCAGACCAGGCTGCTGCAAGGGAGGAGGACACGGGCTAGTCCGGAGCCTGCCCGCATCCCTGGGATGCTGGATCTGCCGGGGGCAGGGAGGCAGCTACGAGTGCAGGGCCCGAGCCAGTTGCTCGTGCCCAAGGGCCGCTGAAGGTGCCCAGGACGTACCCAGCAGGCAGGAGGTTCTTGGGCTTCCAAAGAAGAGTTTGAAAGCTACCATGGACCAAATCCACCAAAAATTACGGTGCTTTGCTAGGGAGGGACAGTATCTGCCAACACCTGAGCCCAGCCTGAAGAATAGGGGAAAATCTTTAAAAAAAAAAAATCACCTCCAAAAACATAAGATGTTAACTCCTGCCCACTGCAGGTTGCAGAGGAGATACCCAAAGCATCCTCAGGGTGCCACAGGACCTACCCCAGGCATCTTCTTGGAGCGGCAGCAGAGATCAGAGAGATGCTGCCTTTGGCCCTGGAGGTGGCACTGGCCACACACGGTTAGGAACTCGCACCCTCTAAAACCCTCTTTTCTCCTGAGCATTGAGCCCCCTCAGGGTTCCCTCTTCTATAGCTGCTCTCCTTGCCTGTAGACCTCAGGGTCTCTGAAACTCTGAAAAACCCACTTGCATTTTATTTATTTTCCAGCCTACGCAGCATGTAGCAATTGACCCCATGTGGAACATGAGGCCTTGCAGTCCTTCCTCCCTAAATCATCCTGGAAATATTTTAGGCTGACAAGTACCAATAGGTATTTCAAAGACAGACACAGAAGAAGAAGACAAGCCTGTTATGCCAGGGCTAGCATGTTCACAAGCATCTGTTAATATGTTTGGCCTCCAGTGATGAAACTGGACGCTTGGGCTGCCAGAGCTGTTGATCATGACTCCCTCCAGTGGATCATCAGATAAGCTTGTCAGCAGCAGTAGGTCATGTAACAGATGATGCATATTTGCTTTAAATAGCTGGATTCCTCTACCCCAGTGGTAATCTGCAACTTGACTGACAAATAGGAAGGATATAAATATGCCATCACCAGTCTGGGGCACAAAGAGGATGAATGGATGAGGCAAAAGTAAACACGAATGTTTGGTTTGCACGCTTTGGCCTTTTAGATACAGTTTTCCTCCTGAAATTGAGTTCCATTCGTCACTGATAGTGAAATTGTAATAAACACTCCTACTTCACTGAAGAAATGTATAAAACTTGGGAATATTCTTAAAGGTACGATAGAACAAATGAAAGTATTTTCTAGATGTGAGGCTCTATTTATAATGGCCCAGGACACTAAAATGCAACAGGGCTGTGATAATCAAGAGTAGGACCTATGTCTAGATTGATAACTACCTGCACAACGTGAGCATTTTAATGTTCATTCAGAAACTGCCATTCGTAACTATGCCTGTGCAGACAGGGTGATAGACTGACTTTCTACCCCACAGAAATACCCCTTGCACTGATTGATTTGCCATTTGGGTTTCTGCAATCTCAACTCAATAAGTGATACCTAAAATGAAAGCATCGAGAATTTGATCTTATCATTTTACAGGTAATATGTTGTGGAGGAGCCTTTTGCTGGGACTGCTTAGGCCAACTTCCTTTTTGCCCCTGTTTTCCTCAAAAGATGCCCATGGAGGGTGGGCATGGGTTCCACTGCCCATGGAGGGTGTTTTGTTTGACCTCAGCAGACGCTCCCCTGGCTGTACAATTTTAATCATGATTTTGCCTGGTTTCCTTTAGTGAGCATCTAAGTTTCTGGCAGTGTTGTTGCTAGCTGTCGAGGCAACGAGGAGCAGATATAGCTCCTATTCACATACGTCTCAGAGCACTGAAATGAAGCAGCTGCTGAAAACATTTCAGGGCCACTAGATGAAAGGTAAATGAATCCCCTGGATCTTCGGGCAGTGGTGGCAGAGAAGAGACCTCACCCTAAATGTTGCACTTCCTACACTGGAGAACTTTGATCTGAATTTCTCCCGAGGATCTGCTTGCCTCACCAAGAAAAAAATCCCAAGGGAAACTCATTTGCTTTATTTTTGAGGGTTCCTTTTTGACAGATCAAAAATAAAAGGAGACCAGCTGTCTATGGGATGTTTCCTACCCATGAGGACTGAGAGAAGATCCCACGTGGTTCATCTTTGGTGCTAAGACCCTGCAGCCAAATTCTCAGCTGAGGTAAAATGATGGCAGTCAAGGAAGCAGCCCATTGTTTCCAGTTATCCTCTTTGGAGGTTCTGCATCACTCAGCATTGCCTCGTACTGTAGAAACTTTGGAATTTCAAGCAGACCAGAAAGACAGTGACTGTCGGTACGGTTTTCTGCGCCACTCGGCCTCTGCAGCTGGGTTGCCTTAGTTACCAGCCAGCGGGCAGGCAGAGGCAAGTGAGAAGTCATGCATTTTTAAAACCTCAAAGACTATATGGAGTAGTTTGTCTATAAATACTAAAACACATTGAGGGTCTGGCATCTCCGGGTTGCTCTCAAGAGGGAAAACAAGGTTATGTTATTAGGCAGCCCCGATTTGCAGCTCTCGGAAATGATGCCACATCTTTTTGCAAAGCACGGGATGTGTAGCTTTAAAAATTGCTCGTGCTAGCTGGCAGATGCCATGCATGGACTTTGGAATAATTTGGAGCTAAGGATACATTTATGGGTGGAAAAGAGGGTGGAAATTCACATGCCTGGTACTTTTCATTTTAGGAAAAAACGATAGTGGCCTGAAGCTATAGAGCAACAGGGAAGAGAGCCCTTATGTAGCAGAGCTGTGGGAAAAGCTTCATTTGAAGCCTGCAGTCAGTCCCAAGAGCCTGCCACAGGGAAAACTCAAAATAATGGTCCACGATGGTGCTGTGGGGTAGACGTTCAGCAGAGGTGAAGAACCTTCTCCTGCCACAGATCGTTTTGCTTTTCTTGCTCTTCTATAGGGGTATTTTAACTGTTTCAGTTTCTTTATTTCTATGGGAAGGAGAGACAGGAAAAGACTAGGACAAAAAAAATCACATGGAGCCATTTTGCTGCAAGAAAAAGGATATGTTGGAATCACATCCTCATCCAGTTTGCTGGCCGTGCACAGCAGAAGATTTGTCTCAGTCAGGAATATATTAAGGTTCTGGCTCACTATAATTTGGAAGAACTTCCCTCTGGGTTGTGTTTCAGCAATATTGGGATGTTTTCACTACCAGCTTTAGGAAGTCCTGCCTCTCTCTTGGGTGGACACAGCTGGGAAACTGGTGAGGAAAAATATTCAAGTTAAAAGCCAGCCTGCCTGTAAAACCCAAGAATGGGGGCAGGAACCCATGGAGATGTTACTGCTCTCCAAGTCCCCATGATATCAAACTGCAGCCTCTCGTGCTACAGAGCAGCCAGCTATTGGGATGGAGACTTCATGGAGACTTATCTGTGTACAGCAAATGTAGGCAATGTCCCCTGTCCTAGAGGTGAAGAGCTGAGAATACATGCAAAATTACCAGGGGGAATTTAAGATGAGTGCCCAGTGCTTGGGTGAAAACGCCAAGTCATGGTTAGGGCCATGATTTTGTGGCTGTTTTGTAAAATGTGAAGTGGGAATGGAAGGACAAACCCAGCACACACAGGGATCTCCACGGACCACTAAAGGACATTGAATGGAGGACATAAGGTGCGTAATTTACATGTAATCTTCACGGCTACATTTATACTATCACAACTGAGACTGCTTTTTAGCATTTCTGGGAATATAGAAATTTGGATGCTTGCCTAGTTTCTTAAAATCTCATTAATATCTCTTTCTTGGGTGAGCTTATTTAGTCAGCAGTTCAAAATGCAGCTCATTTTTGCAGTTAATTTGATCTCCATTTGGCAAAACCTTTAGTTCACTTGATTAACACCTTGAGAATCAAAATAGTTTTATGTTGATTACCTTCAGTTTTTGCATCAGGCATATTCTAGGCCCAGAATAACTAATACTTACTTGATGGAGAAAAAAACTCATACCTAGATTGTGTAAGATCTGATTTTTTCTTCTGGTGGTGATGACATGATAGCTAGTTATATATATGAAACAAAAGGTGTTATTAGTAGTATTTGCCTTTTTGGAGATGCCTCTTAAACCAGAGTTTGTGCAAAACACCTACAGGTCTCTTCAGCTACCAGCAGTCTTCATCGCATTTTGTATTTACACAAGATGAGAATATAGCCAAAATTTTCTATTATGGGTACGTAGAGCCAGCATCTTATTTGCGAAGGTATCAAGCCCTGATGCTGCTTATTCAGCACATTTGAAAGTCAATCTGCTCCTTTTAGCTAACAGAGCACACATGGTGAGAGACCAGCTCTAGACGCTCTGCTCTGGCTTGACAGGCATGTGAGACTTCACAGAGCCCATCAGGCATCACATGTTCCCCGGGAGCGGAGCGGGCTCGTCTTGCTTATTTTCAGAGGTGTTTTTTGCAGGGTTTTCCTTTTCAACAAAAATCTCATTTAAAAATTTGCAAATGTTCACACATTTGCCCTAAATAAAATACACGCTTCCTGGCAGGCACTTTCATGCTCCAAAACTTTATCTTGAATGAAAAAAAAAAAGAGAGAAGAAACCAGAAGAGGGGGAAAAAAGAAACAAACAAACAAACAAATTCACTCCCAAGCCTCAAGCTTCATTAGTTCTCTTTTCTTTTTCAACTGATGAATGTTTTCTTCTAAACTAGTCTTTCATATTTATTTATATATGTATATATAAAAGAGTGTGTGTGTGTATGTGTATATATATATATATACAAAAGAGTGTGTGTGTGTGTGTGTATATAGATATATTTGTATACATACTTGCTTATTTGTCATTTTCTTTAAATCTTTGCTGAATATATCACCCAAGAGGTAGAAGGGAGATGTTCTCAAAAGTGCTGTCTACTACCTAGCTATTGAGATGCTCTCACCTGGATATGTTGCCTTCTTATAAATTTTTAGTAAGCAGTAACATTTCTTAGTTCACTAAACACCGAGTTTTAGAACAGAACTGTGGACTATTGTTTGAGATGGAATTTAAAGCCCAATGATTATACTGGTAAGAGATGTTTCTCAAGCCATGCTGGAGAAAAATGACCCTTGATTTTTTTTCTAGGGTTGCTATTCTTGCTCTGATTTGCTTCTTGACACCCAAACACCCCGCAATGTGCAGTGGCCCTCCTTCCCCCTCGCCTTCCTACGCAATCACAGCAGTTAATTCGAGATCATTTCCCACCTGTGATTAGAAGGGAAAAGCAAGATGAAGAACTGACCCCATATCATGCGGTTGAGGAACTCTCCGAAGCTGTAGAAGCAGACGGTGATGGCAAAGCTACCAGCCAGGAAGGCTGCCAGCCCGGCGGGGCTGAACAGCGCAAAGAGCGGATATACCCACTCTCCCGTTGCCGCATAAATCCACAGCACCCTGGGCAAGGACAGAAAGTGCTTTCAGTTAGTACCAGTAAGGGAGAGGGAGCACTTTGTGGTCTTCAATTCCAGAAGGGCTGAGTTATCCGAACAGTCTCAATACAAAGAAAAGGAGCTCAGTAAGGTGTTTGGATTATTTGCCGTGAAGCACCCTGGAATCACTGCTGACCTGGATGCATTTCAGTGCAGGCTGGAATGTGCACGATGTTCTGCTGCCACCCCCCTGGCATGGATTATTACAGCTGTAAAACTGCAGTAATAAAAACAAGTGAAATGGTCAGAAATATGGATCTGTACTGGGCTGTACTGAGTATAGTATCTCGAGAGTATATACAGGATAGGGTCCCAATCCACATCCCGAGGGCTGGTGCAAAAAGAAGTGCTTTCTCTCAGTAGCATCTCTATCCTCTCACTGTTGACCAGTCCATGCATCATCTTAGAGAGTGGAAAAGTGGTCGGAGTGGAAAGGATTCAGGAGCTGAGAGGGCAAGGGAAATTTGCTTGCAACCTCACTCTTGGTCTAAAAGCAGAAAAAGAGGAGGAACAACTTCCAGGTAGGCAGCAGAGCTATAACTGCATTGCCTCTTCGTTTGAGAACCATCTGGAAAGCACCTTTGCTAAGAGGGAAAGAATAAACGAAAAAATGATAATTATGCCTACTTTGTAAGGCTTCTTTTCTGCTTAGCCCCTCCCTTTCGCCATTTTTTTTGCCTCTTAAAATGAATCTTGTCGTGGCTGGCAATTTTTTGGCATTATTTTCATGATTTATAGCTCATAAGAATGGCCTGCAGCAAATGCTTGGGTTAAGAATATAAAAATATTCTTTATCTATAAAATCTACAAGCAAATATAGTCTATAAATACATGCATTTGTATATACTTTTAATATAATAAGTGTTTTATATATGCTTATTTATTATCTTTCCCTCTCCTAGCAGCATTTACAAGGGAACACAACCTTAGTTTCTCTGAAGGGAGCCCTGCCTGCCCCTTCTAGTGCATGTCACGGCTCAGAAAGAGAAGTGACATTCAAGCTGCCCCCCAGGCAGGAAAAAATGTCACAAAATGGAGGGATCAGAGAGCACAAAGGAAAAATAATGGCTGAAAAGGTGAGCTCTTATTTTGCTGGTTAGAGAGGGAAAGGGTGTTGCTGAACTGCTGCAGAAGTTAGGGCAGCCTATCGATACCACGGAGAGGTGACATGTGGCAGGAGGCCATGGGAGGATTATTCTTTCCTCTGGTTGTTCGTGTGTCATTTCCAGTGTTAATGGGGGCTCTGGACTCACTGAAGGGAATGAAAGAAAATACCGAAGGAGTGGTTAAATGGGAAAATCCAAAAAGGAGAGAAGAAACTACGACGGCTATGTGAGCTCTCTGAAAGTGTGGTTAATTTGAAATTAAAAGGTTGCGAAATGAAAATGGGCATACAGTGAAAGAAAAATCTTGGTTCATGGCAGAGGTAGAATATGGACTCATTACAAGACAGCCATTAGTCATTTAGATTACAAGACAGCCATTTAGATTTAAATTGATATATTTTTTGAGTTTTAGTTTTGCAAAGATACAGTGGGTGAGCTATGTTGATTTTTATTCCCTTACAAAGGTAGTTTGATCTCTTCTCCAAAAGCACTTGTACAATTGTGATGATTAAGATATATTTTATCCTGATCTTTACTTTTAAATTGATTTTGCTACTGATACGGAAAAGGGTAAGCTCTTGTTACTTTCTTTTTAAGATTTAAAATGCCAATTTTAATATTTTATATCCTTCATAGTTTTCAATGTGATGACTCCCATACTACAGCATTACTTAGTGGAAACAGGAGGAGCTGTATCTCCCCTTGCAAGAATTAGCCAACAATCACAACAGTTTTGCTAGCCCTGATGTTCCGTGATTGAAAATACATTTCCTTTTTGAATGCTGCATATATCCAAAGCTGGAGTAAAGTCCCACTCGGAGGTAGGTAGATGGTGAAAAAGTCACCTTTTGTTCCATTTTTCCCTGCCTTGCAGCCAAAATTACTGCAAGGTGTCTATTAGAATTGACAAAATGACCTGGGAAGGCAATGTATTTCTCTCCCTTTCAGAAGCCACATCCGTATGTTGACTCTCACCGAGCAAGGAGGATTCCAGCCACGGCACTAGCAGTAGCTCCCATGGAATCACTAGGCACAAAGGACTTAGGGGAAAGCACGGCACACGTGGCTGCAGTAGTTGCCCTGAGGCTTGTCTGAGCTCCAAGGCAATAAAAGCCAAATGCTGCCGTAAGAGAAGCAAAATGAAGGTAGCATTAAGTACTGGAGTGAACCAGAGCACAGAAATGGAATTTAGGAAGCCATGATCCTAATCGTATTAGGCTCTGGACAGGATTAGGATAAATGGTTCCTAATTTGGTTATATAATGTAGTAGCAAAGTTCATTGTTTCCAAAGCCACTATTATAAGTTTCAAATCACAAGATTCCTTTATCTGTGTGATTTATTTTCTGTTCCGGGTTCTCATTCAGTGGAACTGAGGTACATAATGTTGGAGCGTATCTAGCTGAGAGTGAGAACTGGTGGCTAAGATGGGAAAATGAAACACCATGGTAGTCCCAGCTGCTTTGCATGAAAACAAATTTCTCCTCCGTTTATCAGTTATTCTGCATCTTCCACTCTAGGGTCTAGGTGCTTCCCGTGCCCAGTACAGCTCTGGGAAGTGTCTTATATCGCAGTGCACCCTGAAGCTATCCAGATCCATCCTGGAGCTGCTGTTCAGCATAATGCATAGCCAGAGTAGTTTGATGTGCTGGCAGCTGCCCGTGGTGGCTTCACGGAGGTCTCTGTGCCTCCTGCGGTGGGACACGGGCGCTGGAGCCTGCGCGCTACGAGCAGGAACAGATGCAAACCCAGCTCCCGTGGTCTGTCACACATGAAGGAGGTGGCCTGTGAACGGACCCAGCTAGATATTGTTTATTTGCTCAGAATCCCTGCACATGGAAAGTGGGATCAACAGGTAGGAGATGAATGATGGCCATATCACAAGAAACATAGGGGTTTCCGTCTGCAGCTGGAGGTGACCATGGAGCAGATGCTTCCTTGGTGCTCCAGTCCATGTGCACCTGGCTCTGAGTGTCACTTTCTAGCTCAGGTTTCTAAATCCACTCCCACTTCCCCAACAAGCATCAAGATAAGAACTATTCAAGTCTTACCAAGTGATATACAGAGACGAGGCAAATCCTACCAGGATGAGTCCCTTCTTCTTTGTTGGGTAACGATGTGGCGTGGCAAAGATTTCCAGGAAGGCGAAAGGCAATACGGTTGTGTGCTGAGGAGAGAAGAAAATCTGTCACAGGCTGGTAGCAGTGCTGCACGTGCACACATCGCTGCTCACAAAGCTCAAGAGCACACACGTGGGCAAAGAATTATTTAACAGTACTGTATGTAATGTCATACAAGTGCATGTGTCATTTTTCATAACGAAGAAATTTCCCTACGGTAACAACTTGTGGTGAAAGCTGGCCACAACCCAGGACCAGGCTGGCAGAGGAACTTCAGGAAGGTTTAACAAAGGTAAGAAAACGACTGCCAGAGGAGCTGGACTAGGTAAAAACTTCAGTTTCAAGCGCCTGTATGACCATAACTGCCTGAGCATGGGGGATTTTCAGCACAGGACAGAGAGGTTGCCCATGTGGTGGCATTAACTGTTTTGGGGCTGGGAAGCTGCTCCAGAAGGGATGCCGGTTCCTTCTGCATGGGGGAGAAGGTGGGAGCTTGGCGGAGCTCTGGGGCTTGGTACTAGGTGGACATGGGGAGCTCCTGGGATGCTGCAGAAACAGTTGAAAGTTTTGCAGTTTTCTGTGGGCAAGGAAGCCCTAGTTTTGAATTGCGATACCTAGGACAGAATTCCCAAGAGAAGACCTAACCAGCAACACAGCAAACACAGCAAACCAGCCAGAGATGCAAAGGCAGCCAACTATTGTAATAGTGATAGCCAACTATTCAGTTAAATTCCTGATAATTAAGCAAATGTTTTCACAGATAGATGGGGAGGGATGGGGCATGGGAGAAAGAAAGTTAGGGAAGGAAGGAAGGAAGGAAGGAAGGAAGGAAGGAAGGAAGGAAGGAAGGAAGGAAGGAAGGAAGAAAGGAAGGAAAGAAGGAAGGAA
>NW_020455721.1:223179-301755 GCF_003342845.1 Nothoprocta perdicaria
GGAAAGGAGGGAGGGAGGGAGGGAGGGAGGGAGGGAGGGAGGGAAGGAGATTTTTTTTTCTACTTAATGGCACAATCTATCAGCCGCATAGTGTGGAGTTCCCTGATGTCCAAAGGAAGTGATTCCTGTTGTTTCAGTGCAAGTGTGTTTCCAAAGCTGTGTTGAATGTATGGGAGGTTAGTATGATGTCAAAGTTTTATTACTGTATATTTATAGTATGAGAGATGCCATAAATATACATGAAATTGCGTAGATGCACAGAGAGCATGCTTTGCCTGTCTGTGAGGTAGACATCCCTTTTTGCTTGCATGGGTGATAGTTGTATCAGTACAAGCAATTCCAGGATTAATTGAAATTGAAAAAGGTCTTCCATGTGCTCAGTCTGTTTTCATATATAGTTTCTTAACTATGTCTTTGACTCTGCAATCTGTGTGCTAGGCTACCTTCAGAATTACATTAAAATTTTTTTTTCCATAGATGATCAATAGTTTGTCTTACAACAAAACCAAAATGCAAGACAGCAACGATAGGAAATTCTTACTTTAGCCTCATTATTAGGCTTCAGCCATTCACAGTGAATTTGTCCATTATGCAAAGTGGATAAAAGTCCTGATTTTCATCTGACATCTAATGGCCTACAAAATTCCTTAGGGACACATGAAATGGAGTGCTACTCATTTAATTAATTTAAACACATTTAACAACTATAAGCTGGTTACTGCAGCTGTATTATTGCTCTGCCAAGAGGAATTTGCTAGGAGTAATTTGGTGAAATTTTTTTTATTGGAGTGAACAGAGTTCAGGTGGGGTTATTTTATATACTTATTTTTTAGTTTGAGGCTTTGTGTTCACAGAACACTAGCTGAGTACAAGTTAGTGGTAGAATGAGGCTTTAGCTGAAGGAAAAAAAGAAAAAAAGCATGGCATTGAGGAATGGTATTAACAGGAATATTTCATGTCAGACCTGGGAAGTAACTACTGTGCTTCAGTTGACACTGACTAGGTTTTAGCTGGCATTCTGTGCTTGATTTTGCTTGACTTTTTGTACCCCATTTTGCAGGTGACGATAATTTCGAGTGCATCCAGAAGAGAACAGCTCAAATGGCAAGGAGATAGGAAGAGGAAAGCAGCCTGCAGCAAGGAGCAGAAGGCACAGCTGAAAGGACTGCTACATCTAGAGAGGAAAGACAGCTGAGAAAGGACAAACATGTTCAAAGACTTGAGAAGCGGATACAGCAGCAGTTGTGATGGGTGAGTTGCTCTCCATGTCCATCAAGAATGAATGACCAAGAGCGAATGTCTCAGTTTTCATCAAGAGATGTGACACCCTGCGCAGGAGAAGCTGCCCAAGGTGGGTGCCGTTCTGCCGAGCACCCTCTGGGCCCATGTGAGCCAGCCTCGTGGCAGGGAGACGGGTGCACTCTCCTCGGGCCTCCTGACAAGAGGTGGCTGAACAGCTCCCTGCAGCTCAACTGGCCACCCCGTCCTCCCCTGGGGCCTCCCGTGGCACTATGAGGACTTCCCAAGGGGATGTTTCAATTTACCAACCTGGCAAAAAAAAAAAAAAGTTTTTATATATATATTTTTTAAAAAATAAACTTTTTTTAAAACTTATATATCTATAAATTTTAAAAAGTTTAATATTTTTATATATAAAAACCTTTTTTTTACATAAATATGTATGTGCGGGGCTGTCTGCCTCTCTTTTACCAACAATGTTTTAAAGTCTTCAGTTTTTCCTACATACTGGTACATTATTTATGAAAATGTGTATTGTGTCTTCTGTACAAATAATTGCCCGTCTCTAAGAATATCTTCCCATGATACTAACCCAATTTTATTTACTAATATATATTTAGCTACTTCCTAGTTAGAGAGAAGTGCTGTGTGTGTAACTGGATATGGTCTTTGTAAGACCACACAAATTGCTGGTTTACCATACGAATGACTTTGCAGGACAGCATTTTGCAACTGTCCCTTAACTGGCTTCATGCACCCCCAGAATGCAAATGTTCTTTTGTTCCCATCTTTTAACACTGTTTTTTGAAGATATGAACCTCCTTTTTATTTTCCACCATCCTTTTCACCCCTACACAAGACCCAGAGACAATCAGAGGCCCGATCAATACACGAGAAACCCTTCCCTTGCATTTCTGCTCTCTTAGAGCCTGCTGCTGAATTCACGCGTTTCTGCCACGCTATGCTACAGTTTCTAGGTGTCCATTAGCAGCAACGCACCGGGGAAATCCTGTGGAATAACGGAGCGGATTACTTATTTACAGTACGAGGGGAGTTCCTCACGGCAGATATTTGCACAGCAAATACCCGGGGAGCGCCCGGCTGGCTGCGGAGCGGGAAGCGCGGCCTGGGCCTCCCACACAAGTTCCCTCCCTTCACTGGGAGAAGAGGCTTTGGCAGCACCCTTAGTGATGGGCTTTATACCCCGGCTAATAGCACCCGCTGAAAGGCTTGAAAGACTTTTTCTTCCTGAGGAATATGTGTCTTCTCATCCTAGCTGTGTTTACCATAGGCCTCTGTGAGCCACAGGTCATTAAAGGCCCTTTAAACCCCGCTTAGCTAGACTTCCAAACCGACATTTGTCTAAAGAGCGTTAATAGCCACACGGAGCCAAATTCAAACACTCAAGCTCGCCTCCTGCTTTAAAGAAAACTCAGTAATTAAGCTCAGATTGACACAGATCAAAACATTGGCAAAAATGGCTGGAAACAGTGACTCATTTTTTATTTCAATTAACGGTTTCTCAGTTTCACATATAAACAGTGAAGCTGACAAAACTAATTATCGCAGAGGGAACAAAAATTATTTCACTGCAAGGTAAGGAAGAAAATGGCCAAAACAATAGCTGTGTGTGCTGGTCTGGCTGTCAATGAGCTGAATGAATGACAGTTCTTTTGTTTTCTACCTTAGTACAAAACCTCTTAGTACTCATTTTTCTGTTTCTTTAAAAATTAACACATTTGTATGTCTAAATACTTCTTGTTGAGGAAAACTTTCCATTTATTATTTATATTAGGACAGAAGTATTTACTGTTATTGTTTTTACAGGGCACTGAGCAGATAAATAAAGGCTATTGGTCTCTTGAAATTATCAGAGACCTTGTGTTAACTCATTACATTTATAATCTGAATTCTGCTTCCAACTATGTGATGAAAAATATCTCTGCGTCCTTTTGTCAACTATGATTTTTCACTTGTGTTTGCTTTATTTGCTTTTATCCTGACTAAGTCAGAGGAATTTCAACTAACTATAAAATTACAACATTCTTCAGTTGCTTATATGTCATAAACTTCGACATACGACTACAAGGAAAAAGTTTTTTAAGTTCATGAACTTTATCTGAAATATTGGCATATTAGTCTCCTGCAGAGATGGAGGAGATAATAATATTTTTCTGTGTCTTTTTGTTTCCTACCCTATGTTGTGTGCTATTTTCTGGCATACATTTCAGGTTCGTGAGTTAAACTGAGATAAACAGCCCTCTCTGAATGCTTTTTCCACTAGTTGGTAAAACCACACAATATTTTTATCTCCCGTATATGTTATTTGGAGGAATCCATGTATTTACTCAAGCAATATACTTGTTTTACTTGTGAGGATGTAAGTAAACACAAGTTTTCCGGGGCCAAGGGGACAGGGTTGGGTACAATTCCTGCTCGGCCGCCGGCTCCGGCTTGTGCTTAGCTCCAAGCACGTGAATAATCTCCCGAGAGCTGCTGAGATCACACGGAGGTTGAACGCATGCGTCTCGGTTTGACTCAGCCCGACCCTGCTTGACTCCAGAGTCAAGGAAATGATGCCGTCATTGACCAGAACTGTTTGTTTCTAATTTGTCTGTATTTATAAACCCTCTGTGTCTCTGTTAAAAAGTGAGACTTTAACAGGGGATGTTCACAGTTACCACAGGCCAAACTGAACTTTACTCAGCACGGTCAGGCACCATCAAGTGCTTTTGGAAAAAAAAAATGCCCATCTTCTTTCAGACCAAAGAGCTTGTGTGCTGAAAACCACAGGCAGATTCTCATGATTGTATCTTCTCTATCAGTATCTGCAAACAAAAAAGCCCATTTCAGTGCTGTCTTGTAAGACATAAAAAGCCAATTCTCATGTGTTCAAGCTTGAAGTGTTTGCTCAGTTCCTCAGTTCTTGGTTGGGAAATGTCCCAATGTATCTAGAAATTTCCTTGAGTTGAATGTTTTTATAAACAATCACACTCTCTGTTATCTGAGCACAGTAAAACTAAATGGCTTCCTGTCACCATAACCGCTGCTTAATTTTATACTCCTCATAATTTTCTGGATCCCTGTACTTTCTTTCCTTTCTTGGTTTCCTCTTGGAACAAAATCCCTCTCACAAGTTATTTTACTGTGATGCTGCCTTCATTCAAGTGCCCACTTCAAAATTTTAATCTGTAAACTGCTCTTACATATTTTTGCTCTTTTCTATCCATTTCTTTTTGAGGGCTGCAGAGACTAAAGAATCGTTCTTCATTTTATTGTTTTGTTTGTTTAAACAGTAAATTGCCTTAGTTAAAGTATTTAGTCAAATAAGTATTTTTTTTTCTCATATTATTTCTATACTCTTAGCCATCGATGCATGTTCAGGGAATCACAGATGATTACAAAATAATTTACTGCTAAAGTTCTATACTGAGTTCCTATTGAACAGCTAAAATAACAAATTAGTCAAGAAGCTATTGCTCCGTTAAACTTCAGCATCATTCTTGTCTGAACTCTCAGCGTTTTCCTTGTTCATTTACATGCATCTGCCAAGCAGTATTTTTTTCTGTTTCTTTTTTGGGACAGGCGGTTATTTGGGAGACATGATTGTGAGAATGGCTGAAACATCCTGCTAATTGTATGTTCAAAGGTAAAACAGCATCAGAGGTAACATTTCCTGCATGCATGCGTGTTGTTTGCAAATAAATGCCTGGCCGAATATCTGAATGCTTATTAGCAAATGTTTTGTATCAGTGTCAAGGCTAGAATTTTAATCACATTTCCCCCTGACATGAGACATGTAGTTGAAGAAAGTGATGTTGTGCTGCAGCTGGAAGCCAACATGAGTCTGGAATGACACATTTCTTCACTGTGGAGTATTTTTCTCCAGCTGTTCATGCATGGGCTGGGTTGTGGAGGCTGCACCTGTGCGCTCTGGGCTAGCACAAGTCAGGGAGGATTCCCTGCCATAACATTTCTATCTGAAACACATATTTTGTCCCTGAAGAAATGGGCTAATGTCAACAAAAATGGAAACTTCAAAAAAAAAAGTACGTAGTGCTGGGGAAAGCTAAGCATCTTTGCACTTAAATGTGTCGGGTGATTAATTTAATGTGCCATATCCCTCACACAGACATTCCTCCTCTTTGCCAAAAGCTGAGTACAGTTGGAAGTCTGTAAATGATCATAGTTGCCAGACAGCTTAAAATTGAGATACCATGAAATGCAAACAAATGGAAATGTTTCTCTCTTGTATAAATATAAAAGAATTATTAAGCATTAAATACCAATTGCAAGAAGAATCAATTGAGATGGTCGGAGCTGAAACCAAGCTGGGTACATGCTTGGAGCATGATTTGAGATAGCACGGGCTGGGCAAGCAGCTTCTGCTGCACACACAGATCCTGCAACCAATGGGTTCGTTAATGCTGCAGAACCTTCCGAAGTAATTTGGAGATTTGGGGTAATTCATAATCATTTACATAGATGCCCTGATGTACAAATATGAGTAAGTGGTAAGTCATGTTTCTTCTGTGCTTCCATATACCATCCCTCTGCTTGTTTTTCCTTAGTTATCTGGTTTACGAGATCTCCAGAGCATGCATAGCTCATAGCTATGTGTCTGTAAAGTGCCAAGGACAATAAAATTTTGATTTTGTCAAGGCAGGAGGGTAAACTAGCTACACAATAAGTTATGAAAAGAGACAGTTAAACCAAACATAGCTGTAGCCTAAAAAGAAAGGAAATTGTGCTTTGTACATTTTACAAGAATTGTGCTTTACAGACTAAAAAGTACACACCTCCTTTAGAAAAGGGCAGTGGTACCGTAACAGTTTTCATGAATTCATCTGGACAATATTGATGTGTAACCTTTCTTTTGTTTTAGAAAAATGTTTTTGAGTGATCTCCTCTGACCCACTGTTGCCCCCTTTTGCTTAACGTTCAGTTCTGTTGAAATGTAGTATTCCCATATACTGCCATTAAATTGAATAATACAGGCGTATGATTCAATCCAAACTGCCTGCACCAGTTACTAGCCTCCCAGAGAGTATCCAGATGTTGCTTGAAAAGAGAAGGCTGGGAAAGGAATAAACAATTTCACTTGGTGACCGGGCCAGTGCAGCTTTTAATCTCGGCCATCTTCCACTTAAAAAATCTTGCTGAAGTAAAATAATTATATTTGAGACATAAGTATCTTTTTTTTCATGCGTGAGTCTCAAAGGTTTGTAGAAAGATGACAAAACATACTGTCCAAGACAAACAGAAAAGGAAACTGAGGCACGGCCTTGTATCAAACTATAGAAAGGCCAAGGGAGAAGCACAGGGATTCCAGAATATACAGCCTCCTTACATTTTAGCAGGATTTCTTTCTGCATTAGCCGACTTCCTGCAAAAACAGAAAATGTTCCTGCTGAGACTGTAAAGACATGGCTAAAATCCAGTGTTCTTGGTACAGCTCTGGGTCCCAGGTGGACAAGGACACTGTTATAATGTAAGGGCAGCAGATGGAGAAAAATGAATAGCTAGTTGCTTGTTACAAGGAAGATGTAGAACTCGACAGGGAACTGAAGACTGGTATTCCTGAACTGCTTTTGTGGGGTTATTTTTTAGATTTTCTCTTTAGTTACATAACAACATACGCTTTCTCTATTTCCAATGTTAAAATAGACCATGTTAAAAAAAAAGAAAAGAAACAACCAAACACTCCCTCTGTAAGTGGGGTGGCACTGCCATATGCTGTTGAGGCACTGAGGCCTTTTTCCATCAAAGCCAACTAGATGCTGTACCCAATTTGCTGTGCAATGTCTGCAGCCTCAAAGCCGTGAGGTACAGCAATGTGCAAGAAAACAAAGACCAAAGGAAAAGTGTCTGCTTGGCAATCAATGCTTGAAGATTGGTCCCTTCAAGCACTGGTAGCTCCCTGGATCTCCATGGCGTTTCCAGTGGGCAATTTGCTTTGCCTCAGCTATGCTTGGAGAGTTGAAAACACTTTTTCTAGAAATAAAGCTCTCTGCAATGCTGAAAGCCAGCATCCTCCTGAAGCACATTCAAAATATTCTTTTCAAATGCCTGTCATGGCAGTTGTAGGAACTTTGCCTTCAGCCACAAGTGGATGTGAAGTTTTGCTGCCCACCTCACCTGTTTGCCAATGGAGAAGGTGTGGAAATCCTACCCAACGGGACTCAACTGGGCAGGTTCTCTTCTGGCTGGAGGGACGTTGCCTTGGCCGCACAGCGGCCCCTGTTCCAGAGCTGTGCAACGCAGCCCAGAGTTAACTTCAGGGAACTGCTGTATCGTTGACATCTGGGATGCTCCACAGTTGGATAATGCATCCCCAAAGACGTGGATTGTCAATAGCAGGCACCAGCCTGCACTCACGGCAGATGTCTGATACTCAGCAGTTACTGGAAGGAAAACTTCCCACCCAGGAACTGTCAAATGCGAGATGCCTGCAGTGTATTAAGAGGTTTAGAAATAAAATACTAGGTTTGGATAGAGCTTTGCTTTGTGTGAAGTTTCTCGTCAAAATAATTTTGAGGAAGGATTGTTTTTCTTTTTTTAACACCTGTTTTTGACATTTCTGAGATGGAAAAGCTTTTTGTGGTTGTCAAAATGACTCTGTCATGAAATGGAGATGTAGGGAAGGTAACAAAGAAGTTAAAACGAATCCATTTTAGGAATTCTTGCAAATAGTTCTTCCACGTAAAATAAAATTCTAAGTTCTAGCACCTCTCAGCCTACCTAAGGCCCCAAGAAATGTGGAAATGGAAAGGAGAAATTCCCAGCTGTGCTCTGAGATCCAAAGAGAAAGCAAAACCCCCTCTCACTCCTAACGCATGCCCTTTCCGTACGGGGGTACATCCATTTCTGTGAAGAGTTTAAACTTCAACTGGTCACTGGTAGTCAATCTTGGACCGAGAGCAGTGTGTTATTGAGAACCAAAGGGATCACGTTTTTGGTTGACAGCTCTTCTGAGAAAGACTGGGCCTGTTTGCATCTGTTCAGAGGTAGGGAGTGCTGCTTCGGAGCCTTGGTGGAGATGGATTTGGGGACAGAGAGCAGCTGATCAGCTTAAAAATGCAAAATGACTGCAGTTTATTCCCTGGATATCAGTACTGTGGTGATGCCTATGTGTGTGGATTGCAGCCCTGTGCGCATGGAAATGAAGTGGTCTTTCAAAACACTTAATAAGTGTTTTCAGCTTGAAATCCTGAAGCTACTTGCATTTATCTTCAAAATGCATCGCCACTGCTGCAGTGGTTTGCAATGTGTTGTGCTTCAGATCCTGAAGTCTGGTTAAGAAACTGGAGGGAAATGAGGCTGAGACTTCTGTGTGATTATTTCATCCTTTTTGGCTCCCCTGATTAAGCCCAGCACTGGACCTCTCCCTTCTCTCCCTCTTCCCATTCACCCCATGAGGCCACCATGACCTTACAATCCACCCACAGTTTCCATGTTCATGTCAGCCTCCTTACACTTGACTGATGAGAAATATGTGATTATTCAACACATCATAAAAAAAAAGCCAGAGCAAATGAAGGAGAAATCTGGAAAGTATTTATAGAAATCTGTAAACAATCATTTCAATTCAGCTATTCAGAGCTGTGCACACATTAGCCTATTAGCTGTTGTGCAGTCATATGTTTTCTGCTTCTTTCACCTTTCCTAAAAATTAAGAAATGCTTTGCTGTACTCCCAGCCATTTTCTATTTCATAGACTTAGGCTTGCAGAAACAACTTGTTTTCTGAGCTGCAACACCGAGTATGACTTCACATCACTTCATTGACTTGAAAGGTTTGGCAAGTAAATAATTCACTGACAATCCCTGTGTGCTAAAATGCTTCTTTAGGCAACTTCAAGCACGTGCATCTGTTTGTTGTGTGCAGCTCAGCATCAGTTTCAGAGAAATAGAAAGGAGGTGAGAAAGCAGCAGCTGTGAATCTCTTCTGGAAAGCTCCAGAAGGCAACGATGAGGCGTTCATTGCAGAGCCTCTATCCTACACAAGCGTCAGTGACGTTTCTTACTCACCATGGCATGATTTAACCACTGGGGAATGACTCCATCAAGGCTTTTGGGGTAGACCAGCTCTCGGTTGTAGGTGTACAGGGCCCAAAAGGATACAGACACAAACTGGAAACAAAATAAATGAATAAAAATAAAGTAGCTGACGGTATTTGGATTGTGCTTTCATTGTGCTTTGTGTGTGTGAGAAAGCAAAATATCACCTACATGAAAAATAGCAAGGTTGCCAGATAATTAGACATATCACACGTGTTACAGCATAAAGAAAGGAATCTGCAGTGAGGTGAGGCATTCTGTGCTGGTACTGTGAGAAACCCTTCCTTTATAAACTGCCAACCATGGCATTTGCTTTGGAGTACTTGATTAGCTTTAAATTTCTCTCTTTCTTTTTTCTTTTTTTTTTTTTTTTTTTTGCAGATGGGATTGCTTGATGGTCCAGAAGTTCTCATCCAGAGATTGCTTGTCAAGGCACGGCTCAGTAACAAAGTAAAAACACATCTTGGTAAGACAGTTCTCTTAAACTTACCCTGCCTTTAAAATTCATAAGCTTACTGCCTTAATTGCAGGTGCAGAAGCAAGCTGCATTGTAGGCACCCATTTCTTCCAACACAGTATTTGCAAAGGGAAAAAGTAGCTGGAGAAAACGAATCCTGGCGTCGGCCACTGATATCCGGGGGCTTTTTTTGTGCTTTTCTTGGCCTCCTTTGCTACTTGAGCACGTCTTGTATCTGGGGGTAGAGATGAGGGTTGCTGGAAGGCTGCGGAGAGCGCGTGCTTGCGAGGGACACACGCTGCGCCGTGCCGGGGGACACGGAGCCGCCTCGGGAGCGCGGCCGGCACACGGGGTAAACGGGGCCGTGCCGCGGCCTCCGGCGCCGCCTGCTTTGCCCGGCCGGCAGCCTAAGCTGCTCGCGGACCAGGCTTAAGTCATTCCTCAGCCCTTTGAGGCAGCAGTTTCCCTTGCACACAAGGGTGCCGACGCATCTAAGGAACCCTCTGGTGCCCATTCCACTCGTGACACTGGAGCAGTTTGGTAAGAAGCGTTGTCTGTGTGGGAGGGGATGATCCCCCATGACTTTGGGGCAGGCTATGACCCTAACTAAGGTCCCGCGAATCTGTTTCTCTCCTGTGCTTACTCAAAGCCCTGCTGGAGCCAGGGGAGGGAATGCAAGACTCTGCTGCTTCCTAGGTACTGCCCCACATCCTGCTGGGCCGTGCTGCCCTGCAGAGAAATGCCATAAGCAGATAACGCCAAAGCTGTTTGGAACATGAGATTACCCCTCACCCCTTGGGGTCAAGCTGTGTTCATTCGGGGACAGCAAGCCTAAAGTTTGTACAACAGGCTTTGTATTCCACCGTGACTGAGGCTTGCAGGCGGATCTGAGCTCCGTTTCTTCTTTTAAATGGCCCCAATCCATTTTAAAATGGTAGAGCAGGGCCTACTTGTTAGTTGTTACCTGTTTTATATACACACATTTTATGCTATATACATGCATGAATATACAGAAAATGATTATTTTTACGTACAGCGGATACTTACTGTGGACACTGGGAAGGCCAGGACACTGAAAAGAAGGTCTCTGCTGGAAATTACGCACTTAACACATCGCAGTTTCTTAATTAGTCTCAACACATCAGCCAGGAAGGACACCCCATAGAAGACAGCCTGCAAAACCTAAAGTAATTACACCTAATGAGGGAAACTTATCCAGCTTTAATTAGCACGTTGCTCAATGAACTCAGTTCTTGCTCCTCAGGGAGCTGTTTTCTTCAGGAGCCGCAAGCCCACATGAGGGAAATAGCTTTTGGCTAAATCTTTTTTACTAACCGAAACTGATTAAATAAAGTAGTTCTGAAGATAACTTTCACAGTAACTCGTTTAATAGACTAAACAGAGATGTGTGATGTGATTCATATGGGAGGGGTGGAGGACACATTGAAAACGGGCTCCCTTTCGCTTTTTGTGATACTTATGTTATCTGGGTAGGAAGAGGACAGAACCAAGCTCAGAATTTGCCAAGAAAGGTTTCCATAAAAGCAATTGCTAGAGAGCTGCTCCCATGGCTTAGGCAACACTTCTTTCTGGGGACTCATGGTGCAACTGCGCTCCGTGTTGCACCAGCCAAGTAGCTCCAAGTGCTCTGACGTGTTAATTAGGCACAGAAGTTACCCAACCAGAACCTCTTTTGCTGAAGTCAAGCGAATTGAGGAAATAATTTCAAGGATTTAGAAACAGAAATCCAGACCTTAGTAACTAGACTGGGCAGGTTGCGCTCATTGATACTAATGAATTCTACAGTTTTTCTTCTCTTACTATTATTACTAATATCATTCGCAGGTAATGAGGTTAGAGTTGTTTGCTGAAGGTCCTGGCAGGATTTTGCAAAGAATCAGGTAAAAGCACTGCCATTACAGTACAATTCTGCAAATCGGAGACATAATTATCAGAAAATTGTCACTTAAACCAATATTGCTTCTTTAATTACTTCATTGCCTCTGTCAGTGCCACACAACAGGCTGTGTGCACCAGATGTGTGAGAAAGCAAGGCAGGACCTATCAGAAAAGTGCTTCTCTTCCCCTGCTGCCCTGCATCCAGCACCGAGTCTGTTTCAACTCTGTTAACTCAGGGGGTGCCCTCGTCTTTTCTTAACCCAGGCTATCCCAAAGAGATGCAACACGGGAAATCCAACCTATTGCATCAAATAGTCAGCAAGCTAGTGCTGCTTAGGTGGAAAGAGACTGTGTTTCAGCTTTCAGGATGAGGTCTCTTTTGTCATGATCTTGCTCTGAATCCGATACTTATTTAGCGTGCAGCGTGTGATGTCTGAAATTCGGGCTGGTTATTTCATCAGTTTCTGCCAGAGCTGAGAAGGGTGGGGATGGGGAGGGAACAGAATTAGAGCAATACTGCTCCCTCAGAAACGCCTCTATTATCGAAATGTCTGAGGCAAGGGAAGGGAGGCGAGTTATGGTTTCACCATGCCCATCTTCAAACAAGTTCTTCCACGTGAGTTTTCAGTACATTTTAGAGACCAAGTCCTCCCGGGGAGCAAAATGACTGTGGCGTGCCTAATTACTGTTAATCCTTACAGTTAGCTGCAATTATCCCCATCCGTATCCCAGCTTCCAGGCGAAAGGAAAGGATAGACCCCGTCCTGATGGTGGCCATGGTAGACTCCAGCCCAGGACCAGTGGAGTGCCTCCCTCCCCACACAAGCCTGTGGGGGTGCAGGTAGGTGCTAGGTGAGATGCCCAGATGCTCGAGCAGTGTGTATCAGAGGCCACACATCACCCAGGTCAGCACTCGGATCAGTGTCTCCTCTGAAGAATATGTGGTGAACAGTCCCATTCTTATG
The DNA here is from genome assembly GCF_003342845.1 of Nothoprocta perdicaria. NCBI lineage: Eukaryota > Metazoa > Chordata > Aves > Tinamiformes > Tinamidae > Nothoprocta > Nothoprocta perdicaria. Next base: position 235,800 of record NW_020455721.1, read on the forward strand.
TAAAAACTAAGCAGCTTCATCAGAACAGACTTGTTTATCTTATCAGTGCATATCCTTAAGGGAGTGTGTCAGAAGAATGGGGCCAGACTCTTTTCAGTGGTGCCCAGCAACAGGAGAGCAGGCAACGGGCACAAACTGAAACACAGGAAGGTCCATCTGGATATGAGGAAAATCTTGGCTGTGAGGGTGACAGAATATTGGCCCAGGTTGCCCACAGAGGTGCCTTCTTTGGAGATCTTCAAAACTCGCCTGGACACAATCTGTGCAACGTGCCCTGGGTGCCTCTGCCTGAGCAGGGGATTGGACTTGATGATCTCCAAAGGTCCCTTCTGACTTCACCCCTTCTGTGAGTCTGTGACTCTGTTTTGTTCAGGTTCAAAATGCCCAAACCAGCTCTTTTAGATTTGGGTTTCTTTCCCAACTATCCAGTTCATTTCTGTAACTCCAGTCATTATTTCATTCACTAGGGTCTCAACCCTGTTGTGGGCCTAGTCTAGGAAAAGTACTTAGTAGGGCCCAGTGTACTTGGAGCTGAGGACGTGTTCAACCCAAGCATGTGTCCGAGTGCTTGGCCTCACCACAAGGCCAAACCCAAGTCCTTGAGGGGCTAGGAAAAGCCTCGTAATGAGCAGAAGCCGTTGTGACACCCTATATAGCCGGCAGTGACTTTCTGTAAAATGTGTGAAAAATGGTTTCATGAGGGTGGTGACAGTCTGGTGACACATGGTGACTAATTGCCAATAAAGCAATTAGGGAAAGGCATGGTTCCCAGAGGATGGGGCTATTATTATCTTGTTCATGGTCAGGCTTACATTAATCATAGGACAGGGATAGGCTTCTCCCTCCCCTTCCCCCTCCCCCCTTTCAAAATTAACTAAAACAAACATTTCTGAAAAGAAACAGTCCCAAAACAGCCACATTCTGGTCTGGTAAATATTCTGTCATATGCGGGAGAGGACAATGTTATCTTCCATATGGAAAACACTTATCTATGTATGTAACTTAATCCATTTCTCTGCTTGAACATATTAAAAAAAAAATTGAACTATTCCTGAAGGAGTTCAAACTCAGTCTCAGGAGTTTATTTTTGTGATGCTCATAGCCCTACTCGGGTCCATTAGTGAGGACTCATAAGGGGTTTCAATTAGTTTGTAACCAGTCTGCATTTTCAAGAGCAATGGGAAAATATATTTTAAAAAAAACATTCAAACAAGAAAAATGAAGATAGCTAGAATGCTTCTTAGCATCTCAATAACACGGAATCTGTCTGCATGAACCACTGATAAACTTGCATTAGGACAAACCTGGCTTCTTCCAGACTCAAGCTTATTCCTGCAAGAAAGGTGGATCCAGTTCTCACAGCACTTAGCTAATGGGAAAATGTTGACATAAAAAAAAATTGACATGAAAACATCAAATTATTCCAGATGTCCTGTGAATTTCCCAACCAGCAGTGCTGGCACTCTCAATATATTGCAGCCAATTATAGAATATAAATCCACTGACTGTAAATAAAGAGGATCCCCTAAAGTATTCCCACAAGAATGGAAAGAGGACTGGAAGCATTCAGAAAGCTAATAATTAACCCGAAGAGGAGAATATGGATTTGATTATCCTTTTTGGAGAGATTTTGCTTTACTCTGTAAACCCCACAGTTACATGCTGCTAGGTGCTTTAGAAATGCTTAATTTGGCCAGATACATTTTCCAAACTAAGAATAATAGCGAAAAAACAATCCTTCATTTTTATCTGCTGCCCCTTTTTTATCAAAAGGGTATTTCTATTTAACTAGCTTGACATGATTTATTTTCAGTTATAAGAACTATTCATATGAGTATATTGAATTCTCAAACTAGTGTAAATAACTTGTGCTCCAAGCTTTGTCCTTAAGGGGGGGATAAATCTAATATTCCAAGTAGGCTATTAGACATAACAGTGAGCATTTAGTATAGACACATATATATTCTCACAATAACATGCTGGAAAATAAATATAATAAGTACTGTGTCTATTTTGGAGTAAATAAAAGACAGCTTTCAGAAGAATTAAAAACATTTCAATTATAGGACACAAAAGTGTAAGGAACAGAATGGAACAGGAATGCAATTAATAATTTTTAAAGGTGCAGTGCCTCCTCATGCAATGCTTTACTCTGATTTATGGCAATGAGCAGACTTGTATGAGCTCAGATATCAGTCAATGAATGATTCACCTTAAACTGTTTTGTATAAGACAAATGGATATAAAACTGTTTTTATCTGTCACTTCTACCTGCTCAGTATTTGAACAGCACCTCTGAAACTAAACCCATGTATATTTTTTTTAACAAAAATATCTCCTTTTGAGTCTTGATCACTAGTTAGATAGCTGAAGCTGAAGATCAGAGCTGCAGTTCTCTTAGAAGATTCATATGGATAGTGAGGAACCTAAAGTGGCGCTAAATGAGGATCATATCTAGATGAAATTCTTTCAGCAGAGCTTGGAGTCCAACTGCATTTCTACCCCTGGAAAAATTCACATTTCCCAGTATCTTTCATTTCTTCAGAGCAAGTGAGACAGAGCAATTTTCTCTAGAATGGAATTTCTTGCCTTTTTTTACAAAGCAGTTTCAAAGAGCTAAGAGGATTTGGGAGAAAAATTTCCAAGCAATGCCAGAAACCAGGCAATCCACGTCTGGCAGGACATGGAGGAGCTGGACGCGGGTCTGTCCTCCTGGCTCGCCATGGTTTTGGAGGCCTGGGCCCAGCCCGGTCTAGCACAGCACTTCCTCCAAACCCGCATCTTCCAGCAGGAATTTCTCATCTGCCTTTTCCTTCCCCGGGACTGGATCTCCTGGCATCCCTGGGCGCTTTGTGGGCCTGCTTCCAAACGTGCAGAAGTGCAACCCAGCTGTGCAGGCGCGTGCGAGAAGGCGGCCGCCTGAGCGCCCCTCCGTTTGAAGAGGACTTCAGGACACCAGAAAACTTCGCCGCGCTGACCCCTGTCTGCAAACATTTCTTTCCCCCCAACCCCTTTCCCTCTTCAGCAACCCTTTCCTAAGAAAAATAATCTCTGTGGAGGAAGAGCTACAGGCCATGAAGGCGCAATTTTCCACTCCCTGCCCTGTCCCCACCTTTTCTGTGTGAGAGAGCACAGCAATGCTGCCTGCAGCCCAAATCATCTCCCTGTTGGCTGACAGCTCCATTTTAGAGTCAGGGCTGGATCAATAACTGGTTAAAAGATAAGAAACCAAGGCCTGGATGGGAAAAGCAAGGGCCCCCACTCGCTTCGATTTAATGAGACCTGGGCTGTTCTGCAGAGTAATGAGCGAGCTAGGAAAAGAGGTGAACAGGGAGGTGATAAAGCTTCATAAATATTTTTCTTTTTCTGTCAAAGCTAAGCCTGAACTGCAAAATTGCCAAAGAATCCCAGGATATGAAGTGCCTGAGAGATCAAATAGCAGGTGAAAACCAATGTTGGTAAATGCAAAGAAATGTATTCCAGAAAAAAGCTCAACCTCAACTATATGTTTTCAGCAAATAAGTTTTAAATTACCTTTTACCACCGAGGAAAGACATTTTGGACTCACTGTGGATTAGTTCTCTAAAACCTCTAGCTTCTTGCTTAGTGGTAATCAAAAGAGACGAACAGAGAGTTAAGCATTGTTAAGATGGGGAAAAAAAATAGCAACAGCCTAGGAAACACCTTTAGGCCACTATAAATCCATGCTGTGCTCATAGCTTGACCACTGCAGTCTGTCCTACTTAACCCCTTCTCTAAACGGGAAAAGCTACTGAGCAGGGCAACAAGGGTGTTTTAATGAAAGAAGCAGCCCTTTGTGAAGAGAGATAAAAAAGATTTGAACTTTCAGCCTGGAGGAATGAATAACTAGGGGAAAAATATGGTAGAGGTCTCTCAAATAATGAGTGGGAAAAACTAGTGAACAGGGCAAGGCCACTAAATTATTAACAGAAATAAAAGGGCATCCAATTCAGTTATCAGAACATAGGTTTATACCAATCAAATGAATTGCTTTCTCACACAAACAAAAGGGAGTTGTGCAATTTATTGGTAACAAATGTGTAGATAGCTCTGCTTCTGTTTTTGTTTTCAGGTAGATGATTCTATAGCAGAGTAATAGGCATTAGCTACATTAGCCTGGATTTAGCCTCTGGTTCGGGTCTGCACACCTTTGCTAAGCCAAACAAGAGGTTAGACCCACGGAAGGATCATTTTACACTTGTTCTCTTCTTATGTACTGTTGTGTTATGTCTCCCTAATGATCCGCTGCTGGTCACTGGAGGAAGCTGGGTACTAATTTCAATGAGCCTTTCTGTTCCCCAGAAGACACAGAGAAGAATCACTTTCTCCTCTTGACCTTGTTTTCTAGAGGCCTGTCATTATGCTGGTGGGTTAGATCTCATTAGAGTTGAGCGGGCGGATGGGGGATGGAGACGTTTTGTAGCCTGAGGGTACAACTGTGACTTCAATGGGGCCAGCTTCATCCAAGAGCCGGAGAGGAAGAATTGGGCACACAGGCAGCAGCTTGTTTGAGTCCTGGATGTTGGTGCTTTAGTCTGCTGACACATACCGGCACACTTTCCAGGGTGGGGATCTGCCTATCTGTTGAATCATGACCAAATCACTATCATTGGTGTTTTAGTAAAATTAGTTTAAAAAAAAAAAAACCATGACAATCCTCAAACATACTGATAAGAAGCTCATTTAACAAGATAGGTATGTAATCCTAACTGCAATGAGATCTATCCTCCTTCCTCCTGCTTTGATTACCATGGGTTTATCTCTTGAAAAGGATGCTTCCTGTCTTCCTGAAGCCCAGCCTTTTGTTGGCTACCTCACCTGGCTCCTGGTTATAACTATTTCCAAAGTCCCCAGGAGTCCCCAGAGGCCCCACATGGGGCTGGGAAGTTGTTAGCTTAGGCTCTGTGCTGGTGGAAGTGATAGCGGGTTCTTGTACGTACATGCCACGAGAGGCATATGTAAGAGCTCGCCATCAGGCTCTGCTGGGGGTGACTCTAAAGGTCATGAATATAAATATATGCAGGACTGGGACTTCCACCTATATTTGACTCTGCCTGTCACACAGAACAGAGGAAAAGCTATGGGGGTCCCTTTACTCATCCTTCAGACTAGTGGGTGTTGCCAAACTCTGTGCCTTGCAGGAACGCCCCCAACAAGTCCCATCTTTCCAACCCATGGCCACCATCATCGTGAGTGGCCGTGGTGACGGGTTACATGGACTGCACACAGCCCCATGGGCTGTTCGTGTGCTTTCCTTTCAGTGTGCACCCTGTGACACGTTAGCCTGGTGGGAGAAGCAAAGGACATCACGGTCAGCGTTTCTGTGGGTAATCCTAGGAAATGCAGCAAAGAGATGATAGTAATATTAAAACACATGCACAAGTGTTCCAAGTCTCTCTCTTTACAGACTGGAATTTCTTTCCTTCTCGTGCTTTAAGCTGATTTTCAAACAAAGCACACACTCTGAGTAGCAAAATTAGCATCACGCTGTGTTTCACCTTTCCTTTAATTCGCAAGACATGCAAATTCAGTACAAACGGCAGTTGAACTACAAGCATTGCTGATGCCTAACTGCAAGCTAAGGGTTAAACAGCACACATGCAACTCACGCATCCTGCCTGTACTCTACCTTCTTTCCCCCCTCTCCTCACGGATAGCTTGCGTTGCATAAGGAGGCAGCTCACTCCCGTGTACTCACCCGCTGAAAGCCAACCGTGTTGCCACGTCACGCTCTTTCCACGGGAATCCCGTGGATGCGTTTCACGGCACGAGCTCGGGTGCCCGCCGGGCTCCCTTTGGGGCACAAAGCGTTAAGGGAAGCAGTGGAACAGCAGCACACGCGGCAGCTGCACATGTCTCGAGGCACAGATGGCAGACAAACAAACAGACATATCGGGAGCGCTGCGCAACACGGCTCGCTTACCAGATTGAGAACCGTCAAATACTTCCACTGCCCACCGTAGAGGAACAGCTCGGGCGGCCGGTTGTCCGTTCTCAAGTGTACGACCGAGTAGTTGACAAAAAAATACCAGGCGAAAGCAAGGCAGTGGTACACAGTGAGAGTAGAGATTTCCATGCTTCAGCTGGGAGCAGGCAATAATCGGTCCAAAAGCAGCTCTTCTCTGTGCACGGGGAGCGTGAGGGCAGGAGGGTTTCCTTGGGGGCAGGTTCGGGATACGGGGCCTGCAGCGAGGGGAGGATCGCAGCCCTGCGACCTTTGCTTCTGTTCTCCTGTTCTTTACTGTACTGGCAGGTTTGGGGGGGTGGGGAAGCACAGGGCTTATTCCTTGGATTTAGATGGTGAAGATTAGTGAAGATTAGTTGCAGAGTTGCGTAAGTTTTTTTGCAAAAGTCCGGAGGCGGTGGGGAGGCTGTGGCCGCTTGCGTGGGGTGGCCTGCCGCGCTGCGGGTCGCGAGCGGGAACAGGCCGCGTGTGCCAGGCCTGCAGCCGGCGGTCACGGCCCCAGTCCGGCCTGGGAAAGCTTCCTCACTGCTTTTCCTCGTGCCGAGGGAAGAAGCGGGGAGCACAGCGGCCTGTGAAAGAGCAACGGAGCCATTTGTTAGCGTGCTGGAAGGGCGGAGAGGGTGCTGAGGGGGCTGGTAGGCAGCGATGCTTTGGGTTGAAAAACGCAGTGAGCGTGGACATGGGGATTTTTGGGAAATGCTCTGCCTCCTTCATTTCACTTGCACAGCTGGGATCCTTAGCAAATAATACGCACAGCGGCTCTGCCAAAGCCTGAGTCACTCTGAGCCGCGAGCACGGGACACAGGCGAGGGGCAAAGGCCCCTGGTGGCACAAGCTGAGTCCTGAGCGGGGCTTCTCACTCACCGGCCTCCTTCCTTACTGCAGGGAGGATCCCAAACCCATGGAATCACCCTAAAATCCCTGCTGGGAGCGGACGCTGTGCCGGAGCACCCTCCCTTGCGGCAGGAAGGCCATCCCACAGGCGCAGGCCGAGCTCCGGCCAAGCTGAGCACGCGAAGCCATCTCTTACTTGGCCCTTCTGACCGGCCCCTGGGACCACTGAGCAATCTGTTGCATTTTGGGTTGCTTTGGTCTTTTTCTTTTTTTAATTTTTTTCCCGATGCTGGATTTAAGGCCACACATGGGATGATTTCATACAGACTGAGGCAGCAATGTGCATGCATGTTGGGCAACAGCCTTTGCTCTTAGACCTTTCAATATCCTCCTGTGTTTCATTGACTTCTCCCCTAATTTAGATTACCCACAGTCAGACTCCCCAGGCGGCCTGGTCATCACAAGGCAAAGGAAATATTTCTGCCTCACTTAGAAAAATAAAAATGCGGATCCTCATGTGGTTGTTTGAGGTTGGAGGAGAAAACGCCTTGCCAGGAAAAAAAGAAAAAAAAGAAAAGTGGAATGAGGGAAAAAAAGATGAGAACATGCTGTTTTGGCCTCTGACAGTGTCACTGGGCTTTCCCTAAGAAATCCAGCAGAAAATGTTTTTCATTTGCGTTTACAGACATTTTGGGGAGGGAAGGCAGTGCTGGCGTGAATGGCTTCCTCTGTTCCACCTTGTTATGACTGATCCTTGCTGCAAAAGGCAGGAGCAAGAACAGGAATATGGCAGGGAAGGGCCTTTTTTTGTTATTGTTTTGCATCTCGAAATCACCAGGCATTCAGCACTTAGCAAGTTTTCTTCACACCAGTCTTTTTGAGGGTTTTGCTGTAGTGCAGCTTTTAAAGTGGGAAGGCATGTGCTTCTGCTGGGTAGGTGCCTGTGTTTATGCAAATGAATGTAAATGCATGCAAAATGGCAAGGTACCTTTTTTTTTCCTCTTCTGGGGGATCTTGGCCAGTATGGCTGTGAAGGTGTCAAGTATGGTGACAGTTTTCTGATGTGGACACCTGTCCCACAGACTGAGACCATCTGTTTTGTTTTCCCACACACAAGAAGCAAGACGCGTATCCTTCAGCCAAGCTAAGAGATGAAGTTCAGAGGTAGAAAAATTGCAGAGAAAGAGTGAATGCCAGTTAGGATCTGAAGTCTAACACCCCGCACTTCATGAGAACTTATTTTATATTTCACTGCCAGTGCGATGCAACAAGCAAATACACTAGAAAAATGGCATCTTCTGCCGTCTTTCCATTGGTGTGAACATCTACTCAAGGTTCAGTGGAAAAGGAATTCAGCCCCAAACTTTGCCCGGGGAGGTGGAGAGGAGGTGGAAACAGGGAGCACATCAGGGCGCAGGCAGATGTGCAGCTACAGGTCTTGCAGGATGATTTAAGGAGCTACCGTGCTCCATCTGCTTCATACTGAGCTCAGATGGGCTGCTCTCCTGCAGCGGGGCCACACGATGCTCCCGCTCTGCTCCAGAGGCCCGTACAGCTTATCCAGGGAGAGCTGACTTTGCACCAGAGCACACCAGGAGCACCCACGTGGTCACTAATGCAGTTCAGCTAAGGCGTAGCAGCAAGTAATTGGAGCTGTAAATTACTTTATATCCACAAAATGTCCTCTGCCTGTGCCCTCTCCTAAAGCAGCGAGTCAAGTCAATTTATCTGATTTTGTGCTGAAATGGGCATGAATTACTCATATTATTAATAAGTACAAGAATGACGGCAAACTGTCCAGGCTGGTAACACCTTAGACCAGTATGTCTGTCTGCAAAGTGATTGTGTGTCTTCAGTGATGGCAATGGCATTTGCAGGCTACTGAGCAGTCCCTCATAAGCTCACTGTTAACCAACACCGCTTGGTTACAATCTCAGCTCGCCCCTACTGAGTGTAAAAAATGAGCTATATGCCCTAATCCTGCCTGTGATTATACATCCAAGTGGCATGCAAGGTGCATTAATAGAGAAAGATCTACCCTGGGACCTGGAAGCTGCCTCAGCTGATAGAAAATGGGTATTTTTGCTTCTTCATGGGCTGACAATTTGTTTAAAGACCTGTTATGTACCTTTCAAATGTTCTCCAATCCTGTACCAACAAGTATTGCTTTCTATCAGGGCTGTATCCAGTGATGGCAAAACAAGCAAGGACAAGCCAGGAAACTGCTGACAGGTGTTAGCAACTAAGGAAAGGTGGGAGGAAGAGATTTAAATCCTGGTGAATGGCTGAAGAAGGGGATTTGAGGGGCCTAAGTGTAAAAATCTGGAGGTTTGTTTCTGGCCTTCCTTTCTTGATGATGTCTGTGAATAAAGTTGTTAAATTTCTTAGATTGTCTTCTCTCAGTCAGGTGGTTTTTCTAGTATGAAAAAGAGAAAAATGAAGAGGTGGGTAAGTAAGTTTTTCATTTATTTAATGATTTTTTTTTAATTTTTTAATTTTTTAATGATATTTTTAATGATTGTTTCTGTCCTTACAGTGCTTACCTTATGCTGGGCTTTCATTATTTATTTATTTATTTTTCCTTACCTTATTGCTGTTGTAGCCTGGCTTGTGTCAGGGGTGCCATTCCTTGAAAGCAGCAGCTGGAGCCGTTCCCGTGCGGAGCATGGCATGCAAGCACAGCGCAACTTAACAGCGCACGGCCCTGCTATGCTCTGATTTAGCTGCTGGTTACAGAGCGCTCCGAATGGAAAGTGCCTCTTCTGATAAGCATTAGTCAAGACAGCTTTTCTTAATATGTAGTACAAGAGTGCCTGAGCGTTGAGGTCCTGGGGATATGTGTAATAACAATTTGTTCTGTGTCTGTCCTGATATAGAAAATGAAATGTAATAGACAAAATTGCAAGCTTGGCATAGTCTATCCTAAGCCTCCTCAAATCCTGAGGCAGACTCTTAAAAAGCATGTGGTTAGTGTAATTTCCAAGGCTTAATTCTCTCCAGTTTTGTCTTGGGTTACAGTAGCCTCTAGGGGGTCTGGGTTTTCCAGCTCTTCCTCCCAGCCGTGCAAGTGACAAATGTAAAAATGTTTTAACAGCTAATAAGAGTCGAGGTCCTCGGCTAGCTACAGAGCGGGGTCAGCTACAGCTAATGGAAAAGCCACCAAAATGTTCTGATTTTTCTTTCTGCTGAAACTTTGAGAATAAGCAATGCTACTGTATTAACCTGGTGCCCGTGAAAAGCAGAAAAGTTTACACACTTATCTACGCGGGCTTCACATTTTTCTTTAGTTTTTCAAGCAAGGCAGGGAAGTGGTTTGTTTCATCTTGATATTTGTTCGTAATTTTTAAGAAGCTATTTTAAATCATCAAAATCCAGGTGGCATTTTTCAGTTTAATAGTGATAGTGTGCAGAACAGAACTGGATTGAATAAATATTTGTTTAGATTTTAGGGGATTTCTCCTGTATTAAGATTCTCTTTTAGAGTTTCCATATTCTCAGTCAGCGCTCCAATCATTTTCATCCAAAACCTCCTAGGTAACAATAATTTGATGTTTCTGGCTCTTTAAATGAATGAAAATTATGGCAATAATCAGAGCAAAACTCTTCCAGTGAACAGCCTGGGTTCTAAATGGATATACTGCAAATAAGAAACAGTTGATGGAAAGAATGTTTGGCTAACACATTGCCTCCGACTCGGAGTGGAAATTATTAAGTATTTACCTTGCCAATGACATCTTCTCCCTTGGCAAGGTGAATACTGCTTCTAAACAAAACACCTTTGATTCCTAATAGCTTTCTAGATTTTACACTTTTTGATGAGAGGTGTGACCTTGCCTCTGGATTTTACCCTTCTCTTCTGTCAGAGCTGGAAAGTTAATCTTTCACTGCTCAGAAAGACTGTGCACAAGCAATTGGAAGTTCACAGCAAAGCAAGCTCTCGAACCACACTATATTGGAGGGGGGAAAAAAATACTATGGTGTTTTCTAGATCTCTGGTACATGAGGCCAGACTTGGTTGCCTCAGACTCCTTGCTGCCAGCGGAGGCCAAGAATGTTATCGCCGTGATCTGTAAATAGACCAAGTGATCTGGTAAACAGACCCAAGCCAATGTCGTGCGTTATTTAACCCATGTCTGCTACTGTCCACAACATCTGAAAACACGATGTAGTTTGCATGGGGTTTCTCCATCAGCCACGGAAATCCAGCAGCATCTAAGGTGCAATCCAGTAACTCCCCGAGTGTTTCATAAGGGTTCAAAACTGGACATAGATGGCACTTTACTAATGGAATCGCTTTCCGGTGACAGTATGAAAGCTACTAAGCCATCACACTTAAATGAAGATGTTTCTTGTGTTTTTGTACAAACAAGTTATTAACAGATCTACTACACAGTCCTCCTGACGTTTCTGTGACAGAAAACGTTGCTGTTTTCCCTACCCTTTCTTAGAGTCCATTTTCAATTTCTTTTTCACAATAACTGGCTCCATTATACCCAGGGCACTGATGTGCTTCCTTTCTTTACAGCTGTTTTCAGGGCTGGAGGGAAGTGTGTCCAGCTTTTGCAGCACCTCATTTTGTTGCCGGTCAGATAACGGGGCATATTTGGGAGGAATTTTGATTTGGAATAAGGCCACTTGCTACACAGCTCCTTTACTGACCCCTTGCTTTTCTCTATCCTCTGGAAGTATGATGCACTTCATTAACACTGCATGTTGCACCCATGAACATTGAACTGCAGAACATTTAAGCAAGCTGAACTTTCTTGGTCACATGCTCCAGCCTCTTGGTCAAAACATAGGGGTTTGTAGATCTCTAGTTCCTGAATCGGCTGCTGGAAGGAGGCAGCTGTTTGCTGTTAGCCTCCAGTTTCTAATGTTTCCTCTTTGCAGTCTTACTTTCTACAAGTGGGGGTGGAAAAGCAAGTGGCCTGTGCCAAAGCTAAGATTCTGGTTATCAGCTAATTTGAGTGTTTACTGTTCATGCAGCTAAACAACCGCTTGCATTTAACAGGGAGCTCATCTGCAGCTTGGAGGACGGAGTTGTTCCTACCAGGAACTCTCGTGCCCTGGTCTTACCATGAAGCTCAGCCGTGACCTGCCAGAGGGCTCATCCTTCTGCATTGGTTGAAGCTCTCTGAGAAAGGGGTCGTCCTTCTCTTTTGGGAGAAGGAGGCTTGAGCTTCTGCACAGGCTGAATCGCAGTTCTTTTCCAGTGGAAATAAGTGAAATGACACAGGAGCTTGTGAAGAAGCAGGAGAATGTCATTGCACACGTGTGTGTGTGTGTGTACATGCATTTTCCCCATCCCTTACACATCCTGAGCTCTGCCGCTGGCTGCGGCAGGGGGGAGCCTCGCTAAGGATGATTCCTGTTGGTGATCAAGGTGGCAGGAAAATACGGGGGGGAAATGTGAAGGATCACAGAACTCACTGAGAGTGTTCTTGGGTGCCAGGGAGGCCATTCCCTCGGTGCTGTTGGCAGCTGCCTCACACCAAGCTGAAGTTTTCCTGGGATGCGGAGCCTGACTCCTAGGTGGCAGGACGGGTGCCCTGTGCTGAGCGGCACCAATTCCAGAGGCACGGAGAGGTGTGCTGCTGGTGCCACCTAATGAGTTGCCAGCGCCACTTCTCTCTGCACGCGGGCCTGCCCGGAGGAAACACTTGGCTCTGTGTCACCAGTGGCAGCTTTGTGTTATTGAACTGTCTTTGATCCCTTCCTTCCCTGCAAAGCTGCCTGGTGGGTGGCAGGTTAAACCTGGAGCTCAGCCCAGCGAGGGAGCAGGTGAGCGGGCACTGACGCTGCCTGCCCTCTGGCTCCGCATTCCCAGCTATTCCCTCAGCTCCAACACTGGAAGCTTTGGCTGGCGAAGAGGCACGTAAGCACAGCCTGCATGTCTCTCCTCATGTCCCCAGATGGGATCATACAATAAACATGGACCAAGGCATTTCCATGCCTTTTAGCTAACTCTGTGCTCCTTGTGGAATAAACTCATGTGGTTTAGGGTCCCCTAAATGCAGCTAGGGTTATAAAAGAGGGTGGTGTTTTATGCGTGCATTGTGATACAAATGCAGCGAGGAATCTGAGCTGTCTGTAGCAATTAATGACATTAACCACTTTTGCCATTTGATTATTCATTAAATAAAAGAAGGTACCTAAAGTTCACGCAGGAGTGAGCAGGACAGAAAATGCTACATTGAAAGGATGCTTATTCAGTTTCACTTATTTTGCTTTCTCTCATCTCCACTGGGCCACAAACTTCTAAAATAATGCTAGCCTTTCTCTGTAGGAAACTTTGAGGGTAAGACTTTGCTTTGTACGTGGATAGGAAATGCAAAACTATATATGTGTGCATATACATTTTTTTTTTCTGTAAACTTTTATCTGCTAGCCAGGCTGCTATAAGAGCTGCAGGAAGCTGATGGCTTCCTAAAAGAGAGGCTTTACTGCTAATTCCAGTGCCTGGATCAAACTGCGTTCAGCTGAAAATGCCTAGTTCAGTTCCCCTAGCTGTAGACGGGGCATGGCACATGACTGCAGCAGATGCTGAGGATGCTTTGAACTATTTTTGTTGTGTTTGGCTGCCTCTATTTTTTCCCTTCTTCTTTGCTCCCTGTTCCCTGTACGGAGCTGTAGAGCACACAACTTGTGACGACGTTGGACCTCAGGCCCTTCACAGGTCATCTAGTAACGTCTTCCAGCAGAGCCCTTCTTGCCTTCCAAAGAGCTTCCCCGTTTAGCAAAGGGTTGTTCCTCTCAAAGAGCAGGCTGTCTATCCCTGGCAGATATTTGCAAATAAAGCCATATTCGGCTTATTCAAGTACAAAAGTGCTGAAAGACAGGGGCAAAGGGGTCACTTTGGAGCAGAGTGAAAGGAATGCCCAAAATACCAAGCAGATCAGGCTTGCACCAAAGCTAGAGTCCGGCCTGGGAGATGGAAACTGGCTTCCAAAAGCAGCTAAGTCATGGCATGCAAGGGCTTTACTTAACATAGGTAGCACTTTATGACCTATATATATATAAACCTATAACCAATATCCTTTTGATATCAATTGATATCAATATATCAATAACCTATATGTTTTTTAATGTCATGGAGTTGCCTTTAAAAGCCCAAATATGTTTCTTTAGAAAACTTAGGCAGACTTTGAGAGTAAAAGCCCCCTCTTTTAGGCCTGCAGCACAGCCCTGCACTTCAGTATACAGAAGTTCTAAATATGTGTACTCCCACAGCAAATAAAATACTCTGCATTTTCATCTTTCATTCTGGACAAATCCTGAAAATACAAAATCCTGCCAGAAACCTCATGTTGTCACATGATGGACAATATGGATTAAAGGGGACTCCTTGAACTTGCTCAGTGTTGTGGGGGCCTGAGCATGCTTAAGATTGGGGCTGGGTTTGCTGCAGGAAATTTCTAACTAGCAGTGTGACTGTCAGAGCTGTATAGACTTTTAAAAAAAAACAAAAAAAAAAACAAAAAAAAAAACCCACACATAATTGAGGTGCGTGTACGTAGTGGAGAAAAGAGCCCTCTTTCCTGTGTAATTGGGTTTCTGTGAGTTCACCATCACTTTCAGTGGCCCTCAGTGTTAGTATTTCCATTTAGGTCATGGAGAGAAGTTTGGCAGGCAAAAAAGGGTGAAATCAAAGAATGAAAAATATCCTGAGAAATACAGGAAGAAAATACGTAGGGGGAAAAGAGGCATAAAGGATTGGAAAGAGGAAACAGCAAGGAGTCTGCAGGAAGCTAGAGTACAATTTGTCAGACTGTTTTTCTTCTGCAATGTCAAAGGAGGTCTGTGCAAGCTGGTAGCTTTGGGGATGATAGTTTTATGTGGCCTTGTTACCTTTGGTTATTACTTGTCTGAAGGAGGAGATGTTGCTAAAGTTGTTGGGTTAGTGGGGGGAAAATGGTTTGATGAGGATGAGAGGTGAATTCTTTCTTCCAGATCCTCTTATAGAGTATTTATATATCACCTGTGTGTGTGAGTACACAGGTGTCTACATACATGTGACCCACATGCTGAATATCTGTGCGTGGTTTGTGTCCCTTCTATCAGGGGAGCTGTGAAATGGCAGAAGGGCTCTCTGAGCTGCTCTATCTGTGTGAGGCCCTGATGTTAGTCACTGGCTAGAGACAGGTGTCACACTTAACCTGGAGGTTGTTTATTCTATGGTTAAATCTCTGCCTAAAGCAGGGGGTGGAAATTGAAATGTATGGTAAATCCAGGAAATTTCCGGTGTGCTGCTTAAAATTTGTAGATACAACCAGTAACTCTGACATACTAATGAAAGTCACAGAATGTACCGTACGTATCACCACATCCCCAAGCCGTAGGTTACTTGAGTAATTTAAACCCTGAGGCTGGGTGCTAGAGCAATGCGCTAGGACCAGGGCTGCAGCTCTTCTTGCTGAATTTTGGTTCCCCCAGGGGATTTGCGCAGAACCAGCTGAAAGTCCCAGCAGAGACTACGAGTTCCTCCTTGTGGAGGAGGTGCGTTAATAAAACGTGCTTGTTGTTAGCACGGAGCTGCATCCTTCAGGTGGAAAGCACTAACTCCCCTTGTCCTCTCTTCCTTTCCTCGCCCTCCCTCTGTCTCCCTCCCCTGTGCAAGGGCACAGCTCCCAGCCAACAATAACCATTTTTGCCCAGGGTCCCTATGTGGGGATGCTTTAGGTTGTGTGTGGAGCAGAGGGGCTGTGTCCAGAAGATGTCCGTGTTGGGCCAGGCTTGGACTGAAATCTCCCATTCCCTGCTAGCACCTGGTGCCATGAGCAGGGCTCTCTGGAGCTGCCCCAGGTCACGGTGGGCCAGATGTCTTCACCATCCTCCAGGCTGGCTGGGCAGGCACTGCAGGAGCTCCACAGCATCCGAGCTACTTGAAAAAGGGTCCAGCAAAGCCAGCGTTTCTTGGGTGTGGGTCACCTGGCATCACCTCCTTTCTTCTCCTGGTTCCCTTAAGAGCCCGAGTGCACTTAACTATGGGCATGTGTAGTCAGATAGCTTGAGCTTGTTGGAGGTGCAGTAACTGTTGGTTTTGATTGACTTTCTACACACTACCGATGTTTCATGCTTGCTAAACGAGACCAAAGCGACGTCTCCTCCTTTCTTGGTGGAGGGTTCTGCCTCTGGCTGTTACACAAATCTTGCAGAGATGCCTTTCCTCAAGGGAACCAGCGCAGGCGACCGTCTCCCACCACTAGTGCATGACAGGTTCAGTGCAGCCTGGTGCCTGCCTGCTGCTAGTGCAGACTATTGTGTTAAAACATTGTGGGAGATCTTTTTCCCCCATCGTATTTCTCACCCAGCCAGCTTTTTTGGCAGGTGGGAGGGTAAAGAGCTTCAGCTACCAGTGTTTGCCTGTGAGAGACATGGCACAACAACCTGAAGGTCAAGCAGGGGCAGCTCTGGAGGGCTCCAGGCTCCGTGGAGATGCCGGATGGTGTGGCCACAAGAGGCAGGGCCCGTGTGTGCTGTAGTGTCAGCCCGTGCATGCGCCTGCTCTGGTGAAGGTGTTCACTGCTTCTCCTTTGTGCTCCAGGGCTGGTGCCACCGAGCCCCTTGGGAGCCCTCCTGGTGCTGTCCCAGGACCTGCTCTCCTCTGTGTGTCCTCGGAGGCGAATGGAGCTTGGACTCCCTTCCCTGCTGGCCTTTCAACTCGTGAAGCAGCAGCTGGCAGTGACTGGACTTTTCCTCTGCCTTAATACAAGTCATTGGGCACGTGTTTATTTTGGAGGTAACACATTCCCTAATCAGTGATAACTGTAAGTCCTATGTATTTAAGTGTGGGAGCAGTCCCAAAGGGTGATTGATCTGCCTCATCGTGAAGATGCTGGAGTGGCCCAAAATTGCCTTGGGGAAGGGGGAGAGTTTCATCAGCAGGTGAACAAAATAGAAATCATGGCTAGGGATACTGGCCGTGCCATTTAACCCTGTGTGGCTTCATGCCCCTGCTCCAACGGTAGCCACGAGCCATTCTCGAGGGCTCCATACAGGTTTTCCTCTGATGGCCGATGGGTTTTGCTCCCCAAGGACAGTGGTGCAAGGGAGGCAGGCCAGGGTGCCTGCAGAGGCCCGTGGTGCTCCAGGACCTCCTCTCCAGCCTCCTGCTGTGCTGGCTGGCCCTGTGGACTGGTGTCACCTCATCCCAGGCACCGTTTGCACCTCGGGGTATGGCTGAGGTGCTGCCAGCTGGGCTGCTTCAGTAGTGGAAAACGTGCTGTAATATCTGCTGTGGGACCGAGAGAGACCAGCGGCTCGCATTTGGTGGGTTTGGTCTCGCCAGGCCCTGTGTGGCTAACGAGGGGGCTGGATTTGATGTGCTGAGTGATGCTCAGGGTCAGTGTGAGGTTCAGATTTTAAAATATATTGAGATGTTTAAATCTGGAGATTTTGGATGTGCTGTTGCAATGTTTCATTAACCGCCCGGTCCAGGGGATGGTGCAGACAGTGAAGCTGGTTGCTGCAGCTGCCACATCAAGAAAGAAATCTTGAAAACTGCAAGAGCTCAGCAAGGCTTCCCCCTTTAATTTTTTTCCCAAGAAATATGAAATTTTAAGACCATCTGCCTGAAAACTCTCCAAGCCACCATTTTTGATGTTCCTGTTTTGATACTGCTTTTTGTTTCTTCTAGCCTCATTGGTTTTCTCTCTCTCTGTCGTGTCTTCCCCCTACCTTCTCTTTGCCCCTTTCAGGACAAATATTGGGCTGGACAGGATTGGGCCAAGGTCCCAATGGTCCCAGGAAGGGCAGTGAGGCATCAATGCTGCCACAGCCAGGTCTGTTTTGGAGACAGCCCCGCCGTGCGCTGCTCAGGCCTCCGCAGCTCCGGCGTGCTGGGGAGACCCCTCGCACCATTGGGCTGGTCCTAGCAGGGGAAGGAGGAACTTGGGATTCCCTAGTGTAAATTAGCGGGAAAAAAAAAAAGAAAAAAAGCATTGCGCTCTCTGCGTGTGCATTTTTTTTTGTGTGCCTTTCTATTTTTATGTAGAGTGGAGGAGAATCCCCAGACCCAATAAAACAACAACCGCATTTGCATTCCTTTTGTTTTCACACATACGTCATGATCTGGATATTCCTGTAGCTCTAAAATAGTCATTCTTGAATGTGCTTAAATTGGAGAAAGGCAGCAACAGCAGAGACAATGGGGCTCTTCAGACGTGGTTTTGCAGAGCTGCATCCTTGGCATTTGGGGCCTTTATTCTTCCCTTTTTTCCTCTCTCCCCCCACTTTTCTCCCCTCCCTGGCTGCCTGGACAGGGTGATGGCTGGGATGTTCAGTCCGCAGCTCGCCTGGTAAACCCGTCCCCATCCCTGTGCGTGGGGAGGGGGCAGTGACTTGGGAGACAGAGGCGCAGGAGCGTTGCAAGAAGGGGAGTTTCTGTAGGGTTTCTTCTTTCTCCTCTCCCCTCCCTGCCCTGGCCCTGACGCACTGCGCAGTCCCTGCTCTGCAGGCTGAGCCGAGTCCTGGGTGCCCCACGGGCTCGTGACACAGGAGGGCCACGTCCTGGCCGGGGAACCACAGGGCTACGTAACTGCTGCAGCGGAGGCCAGGGATGTTCCTCCTCCTCCTCTGGGCGACCAGCAACGCTGCCGCAGCCAACGAGGCACCGCGTGTTCCCAGCGGCCAGGTGCCGTGGGGAGCGCAGCTTGAGCAGCAGCCGCCCTCGCCGCTGCGTGTTTCCCCCTGCAGCGCTTACACGTCCCAGCGCGCCGCCTTCCCGGCATCCTCCCGCGAGCCGCAGCTCCCGGCGCGCCGCTCCCAGCGCTCGGGCTCTCCAGGGCGCCCCGGGGGGCTCCCGCGTGGCCGCCTGTCCCAGGGGCCCTGTGGCCCCGTGCGGCATCGCTCCGAGCGCTGCGTGGCTGTGTGTGCACATGTGCAAACAACAGCAGTAGTTAGCGGCTAAGCCCTCCTTGAAGGCAGGGGGAAACTGCGTGGCTTGGAGCCCTCAGAAGCTGTTTGCTGCTCACCCCTCGGATGCAAATCTTGGAAGCCCAGCCCGTACCTGGTGATTGGTGCCGCAGCAACAAGCCAGGGCTGTGAAAACCACGGCCGCTCCACGGCTTGTGCGGAAATAACCTGGGGGAATCCCAGGATTCCCAGGTCACTGCTCGCGGTGGCGCAGGCCGGCAGTTTAAAGGGCCCCGGCTGCAGCGGGGCTAAGGGTGCATCCTGCCAGCTGCCTTGTGCTGAGGGGCGAGCCCTTGGTGCTGCCTCGACCCAGCTGCGTTTCCGTCCCTGAGGGGGCTTGGCCCCAGCCCACATTCACAGTGGAGGAGCCCCTCTGTGCCAAGCCCCTGTGTGCTTTTGGGGTGCAGAATTGCTGTTTTGGGGTCTGTCACCCTAAAGGGTTGCTCTGGCTGCTGTATTCCAGTGCTGTGAGCCTGGGGTCCCCTCCTTGTAGTGTGGGCAGCTCACAGGGACACTGGATGTGTTGCCCTTTCCCTCCCTATGTTTCCCCTAGGTTGTGGAGAGCCTGCATGTGTGTGTCTTGTAGGTGCACTGCTGCATGCAAGAGGCTTGAGTCCCAGCTCAAAACGCTGCAGCCTGTCACCCAGGACTCCAAAGCCTCCCTGGTGTGCAGGAAACCTGCAAGTTTTCGGGCACGCTTCATGAGTGAGGTTTGTTGTTAGGAAGCCTCATGATGGAGCAGATCCCTTTTGCTCTTCCTCCTCCTCAGGTTTCCTGGGCATTTCCCACTTCTGACAACCCCTTCCTTGCAAATGCCCATGCGTTGGGTGCTCCTTACATATGGAAGTGACACTCACTGACGAGGCGAGCTGTGTTTGGCACCTGGGATTCCCCTCCTAGCAACCAAAATTCCCCTGCACTGTAAGCAGACACTGCTGCGCCTGTTTACACCCTAGCTGACCTTGCCTTGCTTCTCTCGTGGTGCAAATATAGGCTTTGCATCTGCAAAACCAGACCCGTTCCTCTTGCCCTGTGTCCGTGCAGGCATGTGTGCGTGCACAAGTGTGCACGTGCATGTCTCGCCGTGGCTTTGGGCAGACGGAGGTCTCAGCTAGTTTTCCCCATCCGAAGCACGCTGGAGACTCGGGTTATTTCTCATCACCGTCTACCGACGTGCTGAATTTCCCCGGGTCCCGCATCCTTGCCTGGAAGGCGCAGTAAGCGGCTGCCAGGGAAGTCCCCGCTGCAGAGCGCCGGCTGCAGCCCCTTTGCCCTGTCCGGAGCAGCCCCCCGGGGCATCCTTGGCTCCCACGCGTGCCCATCGCCATGGCTGCTGGCCCAGGGGCTCTGTAGCGCTGCCCCTGCTCGGGCACTGCCGCTCAGCTCTGCAGCTTCCCCTCGGGTGGCAGCTGTGGGACCCAAGAGCTCCTTAGTCCTGGTCTGCCGGGACAAGGAGGGAGCTCTGCTCTGTGCAGCCACTGGGAGAGCCTCCTCTTGCCACCATGCTTAGGGCTAGGCAGAGGAGAGAGGTTTGGGAGTGGGTGGATTTTTGTTTTTTTATGTGTTTTTATGTTGACTCAGAATAACATCCCCCAGTTGCAGCTTCTTGACCAAAACGGTGATTTTCTTTAATTTATTTTTATTTTTTAAAGGTTCCAAAGTCTCCTCTCCATAAGCATAAGAGTAACTGAAGTTTTTCCATGCTGCTGATTTTCTTGTGGTTATGGACAGGGACTATAACAACGAGAACTGAAGCACAGGTTGTTGAAATTAAAAGTTTTCATTTGAGCACACCACAATTGTGATATGCTCAAAGATCTCAAAGCTTTTCTTTTTTTTTTTTTTTATTGGCATCACTTCATTTTTGACATAATTTCTGAAAACAAGTGTTGCTGAAAGCTGACATGTTTCTGTGCTGCTCTGATTTTGCTGGGACTCTGTTTTCCAAGAGAATTTATGTTCTCCCTGCAAACTAGTACTTCGTGGTGGTGTTTTGTTTGGTTGGTTTGTTTTGTTTTTTTTTTGTTGTCATAGTCTTCCTTGACTCTGGGCTTACAGGTGTAGAAAGGACAGTGATGTCTGAGGATGTGTAGAGAATATCTGCCTTAAGAGGAAACAAAGGGAGCCTTTAAAATATCAGATAGCCTCTGATATTCTTGCTAAGGTTAAAAACATAAGAAACCCTTCTCTCTTTTTTTAATTTCATTACTTGCACCAAAGTGACAAGAAATCTCAAGAAAAAACAAGATTTCAAGATATTCTGCTAAAATAGTTAAACAGATACTCCCTTTATTTCACCCTCCCAGTCCACAGTATCTCACATCCAGTGATCTGATCCTATGCAAGAAAGGCATAGTGGGAAGAAGAAAGTCATTCTTGAGCACTTCATCTTTTCATGTTGGCAAACTGTCTGCCGTTCATCATCATGAATTAATTATTTGTCCGAAAAATTGGAAGATAGCAAGCATTGCAGAAAACTTTTGCAAAAATAAATTCCTATTCCTTCAAGAATCTGCTGGAATGTGTCCACCTTCTTTTGTTTACATTCTGCAGATGGGGTAACTGGTGAGAATGATGCAGAATTAATTTAAAAAAAAAAAAAAAAAAAAAAAAAGAATGGTCCCAAAAAAGCTAGTTCTCTGTTCATAATCAGCACAAGCATTTTTCCCTCCAAAATGGAGTTAATCATTCAAATACAGAAAGTCATGGACTGTTTTTTTTTGTGTGTGTGTATGTGTGTTCAATCAAGACTAATCAACACAGCTTGAGTTTTGAATATTAAATGCTTGAGGAGTCTGCGCTCAAACAAAAATTATGCAGATAAAGTTATTCAAGTTATGTCAGACAACACAGGACGAGGAGTTGAGATCTGCTGGCAGCCAGTTTGCAAGCAGGGAGAGGAGAGGGAAAGAGGGGATCAGAGGATTCCCTGTGAGTTGCTCAGTTCTGGGTTTGGGCCTAAGACTTAGGGCTCTAGTTTTTGGTGACCTCCCTTGATGTACAAAGGGATTTATACCAGGTAGCTGCTATGAGGGAGCATGTTTTTCTGAAATTGTGGCTTCGCCAGCTGGCGTTGGATGCTCTGTGTCCGTGCCCCCTTCCTGGTGTTTTCTGGCTGTGCTCAGCTCCGCTCCGCCTGCCCGTGCCAGGGTTGTGACACTGGCACTTGGTCAAAGTTAGGGAAAATGGCAGGGGAAGCTGAACCCCAGGAGGAAAAGCTCCTTGACTGGGTAACGTTTGTAGTTAACTGAGTGGGAAGGGGAAGGCAGCTGGCTGAGTCGGACAGGGGCAGCGGCCTGGTTAGGGATCGCAGGCGGGCGGAGAGAGCCGGCAAAGGGCCCTGCTGCCTCGGCCCTCGCTGTGCGCCATCGCCACAGCGGGAGATCCCTGTGCGGTTGTGGTGCCTCACAGTCCCAGGCTGTGGAGCTGATCCAACCGGCCCTCGCTGTGCGGCATCACCACAGCGGGAGATCTGTGCCCAGTCATGGTGCCTCGCAGCCCCAGGCCATGGAGCTGATCCAAGCAGGTCCCGCTGTGCGCCATCGCCACAGCAGGAGATCTGCCCACGATCATGGCGCCTCACGGCCCCAGCCCCTCAAGCTGATCCCACACATGCAAATTCAGACTTTCTGGGGCATTTTATAGGGTTAAGGACTTGGGTTGCGCACACAATTTGTGGCATAGTTGATCAAAAATGTTCTATTTTGGTGTTTGCGGGGGGAAAAAAGCCTCAAAACAACCTGACGTAGCAATCAAATGTATAGAGTAGGACTGATAATACACACGGTGCCTTTGCCAAAGCATTAGTTTAAAGCAGTTTTGTTAAACTAAGCTTCCCCCCAGATCTGTTAAGGCCAAAGCCTTAAAAACGCAAGAAATCTCTGTGCAGGGGGGACCCTGGGGCCTCCCTTTGCAATCATCTTCCTGTGACCTCCAGAACAATAAGAGGGTTTTTGACACTGTCGTCATCCTCAGCCCTAGGAATGTGTCTGTGAATTGCCACAAATTAGGCAATGATAGGAGAAGAAATGCAGAGAATGTCTCCCATTTAAGAAATAAAAAAATAAAAAAACTCTAATGTCAACAGCTGGTTTTCATACATGGCTCTGTGACCTCCATGTATCAGCCTTTGCAGTTGAATCCATCAGTGAAACTTAACTGGAAATAAAAGCAGGATCAACTGGATTATCCATTCTGAGAAAGGGACAATAAAAAAAAAGAAGAGCGTAAGCTGGCACAAGCCAAATAGATCATGCCTGTTTTTTATTCTTCATTAATAGGATTTTTTTTCAATGATCCACCTGAGAAAATACATTTATTTGAGGCTGGTAAAGTGGCACTTTTAATCACAAATTAAGTATTGTAATAATTAGGATAAACAAACCCATCCTTCAAGACAAGATAGACCAAAATTGCTCATGTTTGTACAGGGTGATGCTTCAGTGCTGGCTGTCATTAATAAAGGTGAGAAGACTTCAGTCCTTCAAGAGAAACCAGCAACTCCGCTTTCGAACTGCCCCGGCCGCCTTCTCCAGCAAGATTCACTCACACCATAGGGCCACTTACTGCCTTAAGCTTTCCCTGCAAGTCTTGTCCAGCACATTGGAGGCCTGATCCTCTCTTCTGGTCAAAGTCTGCAGAGATTGCCCAGACTTTCTCAATGGGTGTTGGAGCAGGGATATGACTGCTCCTAATATGGAAATGGAGAAGTCTGGGGTGTCCACCATGGCTTCCAGAAAGTACCATATTGTGATGAAGATCATCTCCTATGCAAGGAGGAACCTTCTGGAAAGCTTGTTACTGCTGGGAGCCACCAAGGTACAAAGCCGGTTAGATTCCATGAATAAAAAGATGAAAAAACAAAATTTCTAACCCACAAGATAATTACTGGGATAACAAGAATACTCAGTGAATGCAAGTGAAATGTAGGAACACGTGCCTCAGTTCCTAAAGCCCTCTCCAAATACTGGAGATCTTTGGGAGCTCTAGGCTGGGGAGCAAGGTCACTCCCCTTTAAACTGCTTCTAAGAGTGGCTGGGGCCCCGTTCAGTGCACAGGGAGGTTCAGTGAACTGGGGAGCTACTTTAATTCCACCTCGCCATGGTCCAGCTGGTGCTTTCACCGAAACCTTGCTAGCAGATTGCGTCCCCCTTGTGAAACAGTGGGGACCGGTTTGCAGCAGGTTAATGCGGGCGGGAATAACCACCCAGCGAGGAAGGGCAGCGCCTTTTCAGCGGCCCCGCGTGAAGAACAGCAAGCGCTCTTGGTTTAGCCTCGCTTGTGGCTAGTGTGTATGTGCTTGCTCTGTTGACAAATGTCTCCATAATTCTGGCTGCGATTATGAATTTCATAACAGGGGTGTGTGGGGGGGTGGGAAACGAGCTATGCATCTAGCAGCACAACTAAGCTAACTAAGAGCAGCAAAAAAGCCCCCAAGCGTCGCCCGTTCCAAGCCGGGGCTTGGAACACAGAAGGGAAAGCATTGCCAGAAGCCAGTTTGTGCCTTTAAGAGCTGTTCTCTCTCTACATTTTCATCCACTCTGGAGAAAGTGCAGGAAGAGCAAGCATTTAAGATTCTGTTAGTTAGAAGTTATAGTTATCAGTTAGTTAGAAGTTAGAGAGCGATGCGATGTCAACCCCTCCACCCCATGCCTGACACGAGCAAAGGTTGAGGCCGGGAGTCAATGGGGACCTAGGGCCATCAGCTGCTCTTGTGTTTGTGCCGTGGAATGAACGGCCAAAGGCCTGGGAGGCCTTGGGGTAGGTCTTGCTGAGGGGAGTGCTGAGGACTGGCACTGTAAGCCAAGGACAAGATGAAAAAGTGTTTTTGAAGCAGGATAAAAAGTTGGGTCTCTGCTAAAAGCCAAGCAGACTTTGTTCTCCTCGTTTCTTAAAAGAAAGTTTTGTGGATAGGTGGAAGGGTAGCATCCCAAGCAAACCCTTCTGTAACTTGCCGCATGGTTCATTTCCTTTTACTGGAGAAAAAAAAAAAGTTTCCAAGAAAAGTTTCTCTAAGGATGGGAGGGAGTTCAGTGGCATCTTAGCATTTTTTGCTACATGAGGTATGACAACAGGGAACAATGTTGTATAATGATTAATGGCAAAGGAGATGCTGTAATTTGGTGTCTTCTGTGGTGCAGAAGCAGTCATTTTAGATATGTGTTTTACACCCGAATGAATGTCAGCATTGCTGGCAGTTTTTTTCTTCTCTAGTTCCAACCAGTACGGTGGAAAAGGCACTAAACTGTATTCACAAGTGACTATATATGTAAGTGCAGCAAACAATAGATGTGCAGGCTTGAAAACGAAATTCAGAGAACCAATCATCCTTATGATTGTTCTTGTTATAAAACCATCTTATGATGATTCCAGTATTTTAGAGAAGGGATGATGTGTTGTTTCCCAAGCTGAAGAAAAAGGCCGCTCTATCACAGTTGCATTTCCCTTGGAAATGAAATGTGGAGTTTTCCACCTGGCAGATCAATGGCTCTTCAGCATCTTCCTTTTTCTTGTGTTTCCTAAATGAATGCCTCTTATTTGGAAGCATACCAGCAATAAGACAGAAAATGACTGCAGGAAAGCTTGAAACAGTCTTTCATTTAAGCAACTATGAAGAGGGGATAAAATGGGTGGGTTTGATTTTTTTTTTTTTTTTAATTTTCTTTTTTTTTTTCCAGGAAACAAAGTTGTATTACTGCACAGTGCTCTTGATCTGGGGATGTTGGAACAAGCAGGTCCTTTTTTCATGGCAGGCAAATGGCTGAAATCAGGGTCCTGAGGAATAAACCTCACAGGCAGCTCTTCCAAAACACTTAATGTAGATGTCCTCAACCCTGGCTAGGTTTTGCTAGGCTCCTGGCCCTGAAGGCTTTGGGTAGATGCTGTTTGGGTGGTGTTTTTACAGAGACATCTGAATACATGCAAAGTGATGCCAGTACAGTGGAGTAAAGCTTAAGCATTGCCAGAGCAATAGGATTTGCCCATGGCTGCAGGGAGCTGGTGTTTAAAAGGCCTCCCGTGCTGCATCCAGCCATGCAGCAGCTCTGTTAAAGATCTCCAGGAAAGAAAGATCATTGCGTGAACACTGGGGAGGACTAGATGGGAAGAGACCAGCCAGGGACTTGAGTGTCAGCCCTAGCAGGTGACCCCAACCTCCCCCAGCAACCCTGGCAGAGCCTCTAGGGTTGCCTCTGACCCAGAGGCTCCCCACAAACCTCTGGTCATGCATCTGGTTGCCTGGACGTGGTTTGTTTAGGGAAGCCCGTGCCCCTCAGTAGCACTGGGGCATTTTTGAGCTCTAGTTTCCTGGCACCTGTTTTCCACAGCCCTGCTATCAGGTGGGGACAGAGAAGTGACAGAGCTCGGGACCGGAGCAGGGAACAAGGCATGAAGGAAGAGAGGTGGCAAGGCCAAGGAGAGCTTGGCTGGGGACTGTGGAGCACAGCTGGGCTGCTGCAGTGCCCTTCGCCCTGGGCCTCATGGATCACAGAGCTGAACGAGACGGGTTCACGTGGGCCTTAGCATTCCTTCCAAGAGCTCGTCCTCATAATCTTGCCTCTAAACATAGAGGTATCTGCTCGTGTGAGGCCAGAGGAAGGCCCAGGCCCCTCAGTGGTGCTGCTCCTGTTAGATATGTGCTATCTGCTCCCCTCTTGGGGCTTGACCTCCAAGGAATCAGTAGTAAGAATTTCACCTCTTGGCTGGATAAGCTCCCAAAGCCATGGAGGGAGTCCAGGAGACTATGGAGGGAAGAAACAAACATCTCAAACACTGGGTGGTTTTGAGGATCCAGCAGAGTCTACATAAGGAGCCATGGTTTTCAGGAGGTCATTTAGGCCTGTCACGAGACAAGACTTGAAGCTCTCCAAGTCATTAAAGTTTTTATTTCCAGTCCCAGCAATGTTTTCTACTAGCCATCACCCTGGATGAATGTTGCCTTTTATGCAGGACAAGTTGTCTTTTCAGCAATGTTTAAATGTATTTTTAATGTGAATTATCATGTTTTATGGTACGGCCTCTGAAAAAGAAAGAGAAGTTTTGAGAAAGCTTTTTGCTGGCAGTAAATTAGATTTGAGTTTCTGTGATAAGCAGTAATAGCTCTTCAGAGCAGATGTGTTTTATCAATTTAAGCACACAGACTGAGAAAACATCTACTGTGTTTAGGCTTTTAGAAATGTAGTTCATGTAGTTCATGTTAGTGTGTACAAAGACAACAATAAATCTATGGAGGCTGCTATTGTCTTTCACTTAAATATGACACAGGCAGCACTGGGCCTATAATTTACATATAGGGTGACAGAGGAACTTTTCAAGACGTGCTTTTTTTCTTAACACAAATCCGGGTACTAGCTAAAATGATGATCCATTCTAGTCTTGGTCAAGGGAAAAAAACAACCAGCCAAGCAGATAACTCATCCACATGCTGTTTTCTATACCCACAGCACATGGGAGAAGCCCATCAGAGTTAAGTGCCATCCAGCTTCCTGGCATTGGAGCCTTCTCAGCTGCGTGGTGTGAGATGTGTAAATGTCTCCCACCTTTCCTCTCAAGTGTGCACACCCTCCTCCTCCCCACTTTGAGCACAGGGCAGCACACGGGATGCAGATGGTTGAACATGCTGGTGGCCCTCGTGTCACCACCATGCCCGTCCCTTCACTGAATTCAGCGGGATGATGCTCTAGGGGTGTCAAGTTTGTAGGTTGTGTGAGAAGGGCATCCCAACCGGCACCGCTGACCTCCTGAAAGGTCCATGTAGGCCGAGCCTTCTGGGTGCCTCTGCAGCTTACACCAGTTTGACTTTTTCAGAAGGAGGTCCATCTATTCTGGCTGTCATGTGTAAAAATCTGTCCCTCTCCATTACCTGATCACCTCCCTCTCTTTCTCAACAGATCAGTCTGTAGGTGAGGTGTTTTTATGTGTCTCAGCTGTATAGGTGGACAAATGCTGATGGCCAACGCTCTTCTTGCTTTTCTTCCACTTGCTGAGAAGCAAGCAGTTCAGGGAGATGAAAGAGATGGCTCAGGTTTGCACAGATTTATACCTGTTTTTCTTAGCCAGCCTACGAAAGCAGCCAACAGCATTTTCATGGCTCTTTCCTCATTGAAACAAGCAGGCAAACGAGGGCATGCTTTGCTAAACGATGCACTGTTTTCTTCATCCCCTCTCAAACACAGGGCAACCAAAAGCTGAGACCGAGGGCCTTAGGTGTGACTTACGTGGACAAAATGCTTTCTGGCCCTTTTGGCTAACTACTTTACCATATATTAGAGAATTAAGAGAACAAAAAATCATCTTTTTGTACTTCATTGTTTTCTAGCATGGTCTTCTTAAGGAAGCAAGTGTTATGCAATCATGCTGGCTGTTTGACCTCTCCTACCAGTGTTCGAATCCTTTGCTTATTTTCAAGTACTTTTGTCATGATATTATTAAATCCCTTAAGTCATACGAAAATTGGAGCCCCAGTAAAATAAAAAGACAAGTTGTGTGTCCCTGTTCAAGCAGAGACTGCAACATGATCACATAGGTTGTTAAATGCTGGAGTGCCCACATAAGAGAATGTTTTATGAGTGTCCCAACCACAGGAAAAGCTTCCCAGGAGCTTGGAATGAACCACAAGATGCAGATCTGTATACAGCCTGATTTTATTGGGTTGGGCTGCGTGAGGGACCGGCGTTTAAATGTCTGCTTTGGAAGCTTTTCTCTTGCCTGTGCTATCCCTGTATCATTTCGTTCTTTTCTGCAACTTGCTCTGCAGGCCTGAAGAAGCCACTCAGGTTTCTGAGATGTCTGAATTTGTTGGGGTTTTTTTCAGCAAGTGAAGTAATGGATACTGATGTGCACATTCAGAACATAGAAGGCATCTCTCAGCAAGCCCTGCTGAGATGAGCTCAAGAACAGTGAGTAGATATTTTCTCCCTTTCTCCGTTGCCTCATTTAGTCTTCTGAAATCCACAGAAACGCACACCTGGCTTCTAAGGTTTCCAGGCCAGCCCTGCTGGCACATAACATTACACTAGCTCTGACATTTCCTCTGTTAATCTCATTTGTTTCCATTTGATTTTGTGCTTGGACTGAGACAGGATGCCCAGAGTTGGGCTTTCCAGTTTAGTTCCTTCTTTCAGCATGGTATTTACAACTTCTCCTTGCAGCCTGAAGTAATATGATCTTGACTATTTTCTAGAAAACCCTTTTCCACTGATATTCTGCCTTAAGCTTATGACAGCGACCAGCCCAGATCTGTTGACATGTGGTTATTTGTACAAAGTAAAGCAGTTCCCCCTAGAAATAGTGAGTCTCAAGGCATAATAGCCAGCAGCCCTGTGCTTCAGGCATTGCTGGGAATGGCCCACACTGAAATCCCTGGACTGCTTGATTTGGAGAGGGACCTTGGATTGGATCTGCCTGCTGGAGTGACCCAATTGTGAGGGCGAGGGCTGCTGTCCCATCATCCCATCCATGTTGAGAATAATGGTTTAGACCAGGTTGGGGCAAGACCAGAAAAGCTGGTAAGTACCAATATAATGTATAGGAAGAAGAAGCTGTGACAAAGAAAGCCCCAGAAGACATAGCTTTGGTTGACCGTCGTCCCTGCTCTATCCAGGTTGGGATCTGCCCTCTCCTCTGTGTCCGAGTAGGCTCATCCTGGCTGAGCCGGGTTGTCCTTGGCAGCTTTCCCAGGAGGCCCGGGCTGCTGCTTTCCTTCTGTTGAGGCACTGCAGCCCCTTGGGAGAAGTGTCATTTCTTGTGGGAGTTTCTGTAGGGCTGCCACCAAGGGCACTGCTGAAAGGTCATTGTTCCAAAGTGCAAAATAATCCCTCTGGTAGGGCCTGTCAGTCACCTGTACAGTCCTGGAGGGTGTCTAGGGAGACTCTCCAGGAAGGACATATTGTAGGAGTAGCAGGAAAAAAAAAAAAAAAAAAAAGAATTGCTGCTTCCTGAGTTGAACAGCCTGAGGGTTGCTAGAAGCTCTGCCCGCAGGGAAGTAGTACATTTACCTTTGCTTTCGCTGTATTTGGCCCTGAAGGGGCAAGAGCCAGAGGCTGTGGTTTCTGCAGCACGTGACTC
The DNA here is from genome assembly GCF_003342845.1 of Nothoprocta perdicaria. Lineage (NCBI taxonomy): Eukaryota > Metazoa > Chordata > Aves > Tinamiformes > Tinamidae > Nothoprocta > Nothoprocta perdicaria. The sequence goes on from NW_020455721.1 coordinate 265,597, forward strand.
AGTTTTCTAAAACACTATCCCCAGCACACAGGTGCTTCTGTTTGTTTCCTTTGAAATGCCGTAATGAGGGTTGGGGCTCTGACAAAGTGCTCTCAGGGAGTACGGGTTTGTGAAATACCCTTTTTCATTTAACATTAAGCTGGGAGCCAGAATTCAATTTTCAATTTTCTCTTACATGCAATCACCAAAACTGCCTGTAAAAAAAAATGAAATCTTGACTTAGGGTTGCCAAAAGGGGTTAAAAAAAATAGAATAGTCTAGTCACATCATCATTTTTCTGTAACAGTATTAACTATTTTTTGTAGCAGCTGAAACTTTCTGAAATCTGGCGATTGCAGATGCCAGGCAGGTCAAGCTTTTTATTTCCAAGTCTTAGATATCTTCTAGACATGTTAGAAAGAAAAGAGGGCTCTTAGATATGCCTATGAAAGAGCATTAGAAAATCCTTCTTAAAAGGGTTCCTGCATCCCCCTACTCCTGTGTCCAAAAAAGGGCATTTGCTTGCTAAGTACCTCCAGCAGACTTGAGGGCGTTACTGCTGCTACTAAAAGGTTGAGACTTGCGTCAGAGTTTGTATATAAACCCCTCGACTAGGCCAAGTGAAATGGTAAATTCAAAATGGCCAAACAAAATTCTTGGCAGAGCCAAAGGTTATTATTTTGTTTGTGAATAGTCAAGGGGAAATGAACTTGGAGAGACAAGAGTCAGAACTCATTTTAGAGAAAAGACCAGCTTTCCTAAAGCCCTCCTCAGACACACAGATGGAAGATGACTGAGCATCAAACATAGAAATAGTATTCCAGACATATTTCTGTTTGCAAGATCTCTGTGACATATATGTATTTATATATGGCTTTCAGTTGAAAGTAGTATATTCTGGATTATTTGCTAGTGCTTAGTCCAAAACTGCTCTGCAAGATTACATAGGACACACTTGACTTTGCAGAATCGGGTTTTAGTGCACACATGTGTGGACCGTCTGCAAAGGAAAGGGGAGGCAGCGCTTGAGGAGCCAGGCTCACCTGAGTCACCATTGCACAAACAGGTTCTCTGTTCTCAAGGGTGGGAAAATACTTGTGTTAGGGATGTTTGGACTTTCTGTAGCTCCAAGGACACTTACGGTGATATAAATAGCAGTGGTGGGGCCAGCAAGAATGTAGGGCTGTGACTAATGCTCTGTTTGAATAACGCGCGCTCGGCAGCAGATTTATGTTTTTATTTCCAATGTATGTCCAGCATTTATAATCTTCCCTTCCTGGAGCTCATGATGGATTTGCATGAGAGAAGCTTTGCTTTCTTGTTTTGTAGACTGGACTGGACTGATCTGATCTGGGTCCAAATGCGTGCTGAGATATAAAATGGTGCAATTTATCCTTTTTCTTGGTTCCCATAAAGTGTACATTTCTCTGGATTAGTCGCTGACTGCTAATTCTCTGCTGCCTGTCTGTGAATCTCACCCTCCTACGTGTTATCTCTGGCAGCCTAGAGAGGAGTCTCCCCCATCTGCAGGGCTGCGAGAGGGGGAACCTGAAGGGAGGAAAGCCTCTGCCAGAGGGGGCAAGCACGACTAACGCTAAAAGAGGCAGCGGTTGCTTTGCAACACGCAGCAGGCCACATCCGGACCCGAGGAGGTCTGAAAGGCTCCAAACCTAGCGCAGGCAACAGGGACATGGTGGAGCTGCTTGGAGCTGCTGCAGCCGGCAGGAAGCAGGTGCAGATGCTGCTGTCCGTGGTCAGGAGATGCCACGCCGCGGACGTGGCTGCGTGTGCACAGGCATGGCCCGCGCGGCCGCCTGCCCCTGGCCTCGTGGGGAGGTGAGGGCAGGGACCGCAGCAGCCCAGGGCTCTTCGCTGTTCTCCAGAGGAACGTGTCCATGGCACCACTTTTACTGGGAGCTAACTGTGCACTTTATGACTGGACAACGTTCTTAATGCTCTCAAATGAATGGTGAAAACATTGCTTCCTGGTGAGAGCAAACCTGGGTTTTGAGGAACGTCTCAAAATAGGAATAGAAAAATCTAAGAAAAAAAAAAAGTATCTTTTTGCCCTTGTTTTCCCGCTGCGTTTTAGGGAGCCACTGTGTTGCTAGTGTATCCGAGCGTTGCCAGTGGCACCCCAGGCAGGCATGTCCAGTCCTGCAGCAGTGTATTCCCATACCTCGCCTTTGCCTCTCTGCCATTATTTGCTCTCCATGACATGGTTGGTTGGGCTACTAATTAAAAGCCAAAGAGGCTTTGCAGTCATTTCAAAGCCTTAATTTCCTCCGAGGTCTAACGACATGTGCTGTTGACACAGCACGGGCATTTGTATCTCGGTTACCCTGGGAAAGCACTGGAAATAGGGCAGGGAGACCAACGCCTTGGCCAACGTGAGAAGCTGGAGGAGCCGAGCCCAATCTGTTAACGTTCCTCCAGCAGCACCAGGACAGATCGTGGCCAGCACTGGAAGCATCCGTGTACACAAACATTACTGTGGCTATTGAGAAATCTGCCCTGCTTTAATGTTGTGCCTCGTCGCAAGGAGCTGCCGCCGTCTTAACCACGGCACACGAGCTCCGTGGAGACCAAGTCCCGGGGCGCGTTGCGAGGGGAGAGGTGTTTTTCCCCAGGCGTGACAAGACCAAAACAAGAGGACGTGACAAAACACGATGCCGGGCAGGCGAGAGCGTCACTCCGGGCTGCAGGACAGCGCTGCAACGTGGCCTTGTGCGCCCGGGGGCTGCTGATGGCACCGGGTCTGTGCAGGCCACGGGAGGCGACATCATGGCCGCCTCGGAGACATCATGGCTGCCTCGGAGGCCGCTGCTGGAGGAAGTCGCAGCCGCCAAGGCCGCAGCCTCTGCCCTCCGCTGCCGCTCGGCGGCGCCGCCTGCGTCAGGCTGGGCCCCGCAGAGCTGGGACCGCTGCTTCGGACCTGGGCACCGTCCCATTGCTGCCGGCACCGGCTCTGCCTGGCGTTCCAATACCTCCATCGTTATTTAAACCACGCTTGCCTCCATGCTGCCTGCTTATATAAACCCAACCTGCGCCCCCAGGGCACAGCGCCCGCTCTGACCACGCTTCGGGGAGAGGGAAGTGCTCCAGTCGCGCCCGGCTTCCTTGGCGTTGCTCTAGTTCTGGTTATTGGTGTTATTATTCCACTGGACTCATTGCTGTCACTAGATTGCTTCTGTTCCCCCCCAAAAAACAAGAGTTCCTACTGGGTCATGCATAATTCAGCAAATACTCTTGGTTCTGTTGCATAATTTATTTAGCAATTTTTTTCCTGGTGTTCAACTCGCTCCAACATTTACATGACAGAAATTCATTTCCAAAGGGCTTATTTTTGTGTGTTTTTTTTTTTTTGTTGTTGTTTTTTCTTCAAATCTTTGAACTGCCGAATGCCAATACAACTCAGATTTCTGTTTTGTAAGAACAGATCAAAGGTAACATGGAGCACAGCTTCCTCTGTGGCCAACCAAAAGTTGATGAAAAGTCATTGTTGTCACTCTCCCATAGTTGCAGAAGTGCTGCCTTAAATTGCAGTCTCCAGTAACAGTGATGGTCACAGAACTCATTCAGAGGAAAGCATCTTCCAAAATTGCTTCGACTGGCTATGCTGTGCATGATGTAAAGCTCAGGAAGAAACCAAATGGCAATTCTGCCTACTCTGCATGTAGTAGTGCCTAGTAGTGCCTACACTCATGTAGTAGTGGGAACAAGAATGGGGTTTAATGTCCACCCTAGTGTCTCACAATGATGATATCCCAGTGTCTTAAAATCTAATTGCTTTTGTCTCTATTGGGATGCATTTTATCAAGGCACATGGGTGAGTAAGTAGTGTGGTACTGGTAGTATCTTACTTTGTATCATCAGTAACCAGCTTTATTAGGCACCTGGATATACTCAGCTTCTGCTGGTCCCTGGTCAGGCAAAGGATGAGCTTGGGAATGATGCTACAGTCTTCGTGTCTGAGCTGATTTCCTGCACTAGTAAGTCTATCACTAAGAACAGAGCAGCTGAAGCCAAGGAGAACTGTAAGACAAAGCAAGGATTTACAGCGGCCAGAAAGCAAGGATTTAAAGCGGCCAGGAAAAGAGATAATTGCAAGTGCAATGTAATTACATCTTAATGTCAGGTACATTGGTATGGTATAAGTCCATTCAGACTTGCACAAAACATGTGCCTGCTTTTTAAGGGTTTTGTTGGCATTTACATAGTCCCAAAATACACCTTGAGCATAGTTGTAATCCAGCAAGGCCCTGATGGTACCTAGGTGCTTACCAAAGCTGTTGGCTGAGAGCTCTCAGCATCTTGTAGGGCTAGTCTCCCATTTGGGATTGATTTGATTACATAAACCTCTGCTGAAAACATTGTGTTAGCAGTGCCATTTGGACAGGCAGGGATTTTATTTGCTAAGCAGGTCCTCCTCCTGTGTGCTGCACAACTTCTTACTTTTGAAGAAAATCTTAGAGCTATCAACACCAAGTGTTTGATAGGGAAACTCTTTAAGGGCATCTCGGTAAAACTTGAGTATATCCAGTGTTTCCCACTCTTTCTTGATAAAATTTGAGTATATTCAGTGTTTCACACTCCCTCTGAATGCACATTTAATACACAGATAAGCAGAATGCAATAAAGTAACAGGATATAGAAGTGACTGGAGGCCAAGTTTTATACCCCAGGTCAACCACCAAGTACCCCAAAGGGTAGGACTATGCTGGGTGCCCTTCATAGCGAGGAGCAGCCCATCACACCCTAAATCCTCAATGTCTGCCCAGGGCTCAGGCTTGTAACGACTTTTCAGACTTGTTTCTGCTGAAAAATTTGCAACAGATAAATTATATGTAAGTGTGCCCCAAAAAAGGTGGCAGTGTGGCAGCTGATGATGCTAATTTTAAGAGTTAGATGGTCTTTGTCAAATGACACCTGTGCTTTCAACAATGTAATTTGCTGCCCTGTGTCCTTCGTGAATTTAGACCTTTATGTTCACCACAGTTGCCCAGTTGTCTTTACCCCAGCTTGGCAAAAATAGAGATAAATTGCCTGTCCTTCCAGAACGGTACTGTCTGAGAAAGTGACCATAAACCCTTAGATACCTGTAAGGGTTTCACAGTTTGTGGTGTAATTGTGTAAGCTTTGCAGGAGAGACCCTGGAGAATACCATGTTTAGCAGCAAATTTTAAAACACAATTATTATTAGTCACTAGAAAAAAACTCTAGGTATTCTCAACAGCTATTTGTGTTTTAGGACTCCATTGTCACCACTCCCTTTTATTTAGCTTTAGGAAAAGGACTCTCTTTGTAACTTTTATTCTGTTTTGTAAGAGCTGATTGTTGGTTTCCATATAGCACTGCTTGAGGCTGCTGATTTATCTATTTTGGATGATCCATGCTTCAATTCCTTTAGCGTCTATGAAGAGCGAGCCTTAAAAGTGCCACTTTTCTACTTTTTTTTCCCTCTGTTTATTAACTGTACACCCATAAAAGCAGTGGTCTTCATCTTAACTTCATATGAAGAAACAAAATATATTGTTGCTGTGCAGGGACATTCTGGCTACTACAGATTAAGGCAAATTTAAAAAATATTCATGGGCAATCTACCTTTGAAAAGCACTCGGACAAAGCACTAGAGAAAAAAGACAGAATAGCAATCCATGGACTTAAAAGCTTAGAATCGCCTTAAAAACATTCTTTACTTTTAGCCCTGGAATGAGTGTTAAGATAGCATTCCAGTCTTTTGATATGTTAAATGAGATTATAATGACCAGGCTTTTATGTTTCCCCCCACAGATTTTGATTGGACAACAGGGGCGCGTGTGCGCCCCGTCCCCCTCTGCGCCCCGCATCCCACTGAAATCAGGGCAGGCTGAGGCCCTATCCCAAGCGCACTTAAAGGATTCCCTCCGCCTCTCTGGAATGACTAACGTATGGAAGTGGAGCCCTCAGGCTTTAGACAGTGCCAGTCGGGTGTTTATGGCCATGCTGAGTCTGTCTAAATACCTAAATAAACCAGTGCTTAAATTAGTGTTTATATGCCAGACCTTCCCCTGGTCTAAACAGCCAGGATTTTATCTGCTTTTAAACTATGCTATTTTACACCAGCTGAAATAGTGACATCCCTTTCTTCAGGCATCAATTCCTAAAAGCGTTTTCAGATGTAACTTACCTGGGATGAATAATTCTGCGCAGTCATTCACGCTATCTTAAGTCAGAAACAGGAAGGAATCTCACTGTTACCCTAACCCCTTTATTTTTACCTTCCTAGAGCTATTATCACTTGATTAGCATACAAGGATTTAATCTGACGTTGAATTTAGGTGCACCTGAATTCATTACACTGTCTAATTTGGATTTGATATAAAGTGACAATAGCTAGAAATTGTATTGACAGATCTTTATTGAAGATAATTACTCAACAGGAATCATTCTGAATGAATTAATCAGATTGAAAATTCACTTCAATTTTGCAGCACTCCAGCAGTAAGAAATACAGCTATGCACATTTTCTTTGCTAAATTGTAGCTATAATTTGTTTAAAACTATTTGAGTTCTTTCAGGTAAATTTGAGCTCCCCAGAGGAGCCTGTAACACCTAAGCTCAACTTCTGAGATCTGATTAATTCAAGATGATATTGCTGCAGGCAGATGTTTCATTCATGTCCCTGGGATGGCAGGTTGTCACTTGTTTCAGGGAGATGGATTATTGGGAAGTATGGGAGAAATGCTACTGCTTTCCCTGCCATTATCAGGGAGAGGGTTTTATCTCCTTCAGCGATACAAATGGGAAACCTCATACGAGTGTCTCATGAGCCTGGCAGGTGTCTCTCCCTTAACCCAACCTTAGGAAAGGACAGGAGGTTCCAGGTGACGCCGAGAGCCCCTTTTATCCAAGGATTTCAGCCCCCAGACTAGCTATAGACTCACAGTTTAAGCACGTGCAGAGCCTCCTTTGGCATTTCAAAGGCCTCATGCTCATCAATCTATGGAAGTAAGATCTATGGATCAATCTATGGAAGTAAGAAATTTTACTGGTAACACCAGTAGCTACCCACAATTTATCTTCATAGGTTATAATAATTTCTTCTAGCTATTTGAATCTATTTCCACTAAAAAGAGTTGCCTTAAGTGAAAACCAAAAATTACTTCTTATGTTCTCTTAATATTATTCATTTGGAAGCACAGATAATCTATACATGTGATATAGTGGTTGTTTTTCATACTCTATTTTTTGTCTGGAAACGAATGCATATGGAACTGGCTTTTCAATAATTACCTTCTAGTGAAATTTTCCAGATATGATATTCAATGAGGATATAAAGCATCGGGGAGAGGAAGAAATTTAACAGTAAACCATGGCAGGGGGGAGGGAAGAAAGAGATGAAAAATTGGCAATGCCTCTGAGAAATGGCTGTGATGTGCTCACACAGAGAAGGCATTCAGTGGCCACAATAGCTTATATAGGCTTGACCCAGTAAGTGCTGTAATTGCCACTCACACGTATTGAACTAGTATTTATTTCATGTCATATTAAAAAACGAGTTGAGTCATAAAAGTGAGAAATGAAGAACACTGAAGATGGGAATGCGGATGTAGAGCACGGATGAAGAGGGAACGATCATGCTGAGGAATCGCATTGAGAGCGAGTATGCTATGGATAAGTTAATTCCTTCATAGACTATTAATTAAAGGTTTATTTCCTTTTGTTGCAGCCTTATTGTCCTAATGCATTTAGATAGAGGGGAAGAAAAGGGAAGGATGGGCTGGATGTAATTCACCCACAGGAGAAAGCCACTGCATGCAACACAGTTCTTTTTTTTTTTTTTTTTTTTTTTTTGTATGTTCTGGTGCTCTCTCCTCCCCCAGCGAAGCATTTTTAGATTCTCCTCAGCATTTTGGAAATAATTTACATTATTGTGCTTCAGCTGGTTTATTTGTATTCATTTTCCTTTTAGCCGAGTGGGATTGTTTATTGGGAAGTATTACAGCACATTGCTGTGTATTTGAATTATTTTGGTTTGGCTGCGCTTGCTTCCTGCAGGTCTCAGAGGTTGCCAGCTGCTTCTTTTAAGAGTCTGAGCCAGAAAATTATGAGTATCCACCTTAACATTGATTGCTAGGGCTTAATATGGCTCTTGACAAGAATATGTGCCCGAAGTTGCTGTGATTTTTGTCTTACTCTTCCTTTCTGTTGTACCAGCCGCTGCGAGGCCCTTCACGAGGGGCCCTGCGTGCCAGGCACTGCCTGCACTACAGGCACACGAGGGTGGTTGTTGCCTCCGTGGCCTCGCAGTGCCTGTCGCTCACCCCTCAGCTGCAGGAGGTGCAAACTGTGGGGCACAGGGCGGGGATCAGGGTGTGAGGGGTGGCCAGTGTTCATGGATGTCCTGGTGGCCGCCCATCCTGACGTCTTTTGCCCGCTCGAAGCCAAGGCCGGGCTTTGACTCTGCTCATAAGGGGTGGCAGTTCTGAAACGTCTCAGCTCAGCAGTCACTTTTCTGGCTTTCCCTTGCTCTTTTGTTTCTCTGCCTGGTGTCCGGTGAAGGTGGAACCAGGTGGTGGAACCAGGAGCCAGGGCAAAGGCCTCGTGTGTCCAAGCAAAGGTCTTCAGCACTGATGGGAACTCTAGCCACGAAACTTCAGCAAAGCCTGTCTTGCCTCTCCACAACACAAGCGTGCTTGTGAAAAGGAGTTTAAAAAAAGGAGAAACTGGGATTTCCAATGAATTAGGTATTTGCAAATAGTTCTGAGAAATGTAATGCACAGATGTGTTGCTGTATACTTTATACTTCATCCTTCTGACCCAAAGAGGGAAGAGGGCCACACTATGCATTGCTCAGGCATGTGCTTGAAAAAGTCACTTTAGGTATCCAGTCCTATAGTAATTTCAGCTAAAGCAGCACAAAACAGTTAAAATCCTCTTGGAAAGAGCTCGTGGATTTCTTTATGGGAAGAGAAGGGCCAGCTGATCTGCCAGCAGAGCTGTGGCAATAGCTGGGTCAGAATGACCTGCAGGACCAGAGCAGTGTCTTTGGCATCTCCTTACAGCATCCTATCAAACACAAATGCAGATGTTACTGCATCCCATACAAACATGCCAACACGGATGTTCGGGTGCCTGCCCAGGGCTCCAAGCGCTTTCCTCACTCTGGATTATAACATTAAAAGGTGCTCTGCAATTCTGTTAATTCCAGTTGAATATGTTGATTGATGCTGATCTAAGTTAGGGGAGAACCCGTCTGTGAATTGCAAAAGTTGCTAATGGATCTGCATTGTATCACGTTTATTTTCCTATCCCTGTTACAACATTCCTTCCCCTAGCCCTTTACTTAAGAATGATTTAATGTGGTTATACAGAATTTCCAGAGACTATGGTGAGCCATGATATTTTGCCTGAATTTGCTCAGTCTTTCTAGGAAAAGAAAGAAAAATATTGCCTGAGGAAGGAAATTTTCATACAGTTATGCTAAACACAGAGGTTAAAAAATGGAGTCTAAAGTGGGAAGCTGGCTCACTGCTTTTGCAAACTTGCAGAGCCCTAATTACAGATATGTGAATTAGATGCAGGGGAAGCGACGTTTCCCAACTGCATTGATGAACTCAGCCCCCTGGCTGACTGCTGGCCAAGTGTTTTCACACGTGAGTTATTACATAAGCCCCTAAAGCAGCTAAAGGAAAAAGTAGAGCTCTGGCTGACTGGGAAGAGGTGTGCGTGCACTGGAACGTTTCTGGGCTATGGTCCCAGCAGGAACCAGGTTCCTTCCAGTGACAGGACAGGTTCCTTCCGGTTCTGGCCAGTGACAGGACAAGGGGCAAGGGGTACAAGTTGAAACACAGGCAGTTCCATCTCTATGTGAGGAAGAACTTCTTCACTGTGAGGGTGCCAGAGCCCTGGCACAGGCTGCCCAGGGAGGTTGTGGAGTCTCCTTCTCTGGAGGTCTTCCAAACCCGCCTGGATGCCACCCTGTGCCCCGTGCTCTGGGTGTCCCTGCTGGAGCAGGAGGTTGGACTAGATGATCTCTAGAGGTCCCTGCCAACCTCAACCATTCTGTGATTCTGTGATTCTAGTACCAATTCTTGTGCTAAAAGCTAACTTGGAAGTTGCCTGACTTCTACCTGCATGGATTTTGCAAATGGAAGATGAAGGCAAACAGCCATGGTTCAGGTGGCATGAGTCTGCTCTAGGGGAACCAGGAGCCGTGGGAATTGCCCTAAATTGAAAGATGGTGGTCAGTTCTGGTCAAACTGGTGCAGGACAAGGCTGCCTTCACCCAAGCAGCTGCGTGTGTTCGACCATAGAGGACTTTCATTCTGCATCTTTGGGCAAGGAAATGTACTTTATCTCAGCCTAGCTACAGCCTGTCTTAAAAGGTGGTTAAAAAAAAAATGAGATAAATAAGCAAAAAGTAAAGAAGTTCTAAAAATCTTTCTATCTGACCGAGATGCCACTTAGGGCAGGAGAATAGAGCAGTCTGGAGCACAGAGAGTTTAAAGGATCAATTCAGAAATGTATCGAGGTCACTGAGTTAGGCAGTGGGCACCTAGTCCAGTGTGATTTTTGTTTCTCCAAATGATGAGTAGAAAGTGGAAGTTGCAGTGATTAAGTAGGCAGAACTGGGAGCAAAAGGAAGGTATGTGAAATGGTGGAGAATGAGCTGAGAGAAGCATCTGGCCTTCGAGAAGACCTTTGTAAAATAGTTCTCACTGTTGGGGTCTGGGCTTGTCAAACTGCCTTTACTCATCAGTTTGTGTATCTGCCCTTACTGATCTCCCCTGGCCACCTCACCCAGTCCAGGGGGGAAAGGCAAAGAACCAGTATGGAACCCTGGAGAAGCAGAATCTGCAGAAAGAGCGGAGTTAAGCTGGTATTGGTGAAAATCAGCTGATTGCTTCCCCTGGGTTGGTATTTGGAAAAAAGAAGCTCGATGTACCTGGAGTACTTCAAAAGCTGGTTTGGGTTTTTTTTTTTTTTTTTAGTTTTGCTTGGGAAAAAAAGATAGAGCAGTAGATGGCTGCAGGTCATGCTGATCTCTTCCTCCAAAGGAATATTGATGCAGACTTCTAATTCTGTATGATCCAGCTGAGTTATGGTTAATGCTTCAACGAAAGTCTTATGTGGCAAAAAGTAGAGATTCAGTAAGAGTAGAGAATCCTCTCCTGTTAGTGCTCAGACTGTCCTGTGAGCTCTGCTCAAGTTAAACTAGCAAGATTAAGCTCTAAATTACTCAGACTTTATGATGAATCTGAGACCAGCACTGAGCTTTAGGGCTTTCAGTCTTTTGATAACATTTTTATCTTTCAAGGTCTGTGATAACAAGTTGGACTTACCCTCAGGGTCTCCTGCATTGCCATCCGTGCTTAAGGCAAGTTTTTCTTTGGAACACAGATATAATTCTACTCGATTTCAATGTAAGTTGGCTGCTTGTTTTTACTGGAAAGAGCACTAGAAGCTGCTTATTTTTAGAAACAGTTTAATTTGTGGTTGAAAACTGACTCTTTGACTCGTACACGTGTTTCTGCTTAAAGTTCTGTCATGTAATACCTGGACTTTTTGAATGCTTTCATGCAGATTCTGAAATTTACCACTTAAAACAACTAACAAGACAAATCTCCAAGATCCAAAATCCTACTGAGTGTTGACCCAAACATGGCAAAGCTCATACTGAAAGAAGGTAAAGGTACTAATAACACCAATTTAAAACCAGTAAAGCGTAACTGGCAACTAAAGCACAGGTGTGGTCTTCAGTGTGCTGGGCAGGCATTGTTTCTCCAGATTAGTGTGGAGGTGTTTTTCCTTATCTTGACTCATATAAAGATATTCTGGGAACTGGAAGGCTTGAGGCTCTATGCCGCGATCAGACAACATCAGTGATGTGTCACCACTGCACAGTTAATCAGTTAAGCGCAAGCAATCACTTTCATATAAAACAAAAACTACTGAAAAGCATCTGTTTGGGAAGGGTTCATTGACTTTGTTTTATGGGACAATGTAATGAGGTTAATCCTCAGGTTGTTTACAGTGCATTTTTTCCTCAATATTTTAATGGAGGTACACTGTTCAGTAGCAGTGCATAGACAATATAGTAAATTTGTACCAGCATTCAAGATCTAGCAGTGAAGAATTAATTTCCAAACAAAATTACAAACAAATGTAATTTACAGACCTTCTCCCAAGTTCCTTAAAGGGATAAAAATCTTCATTTGCCTTTTAGCTTTGCTAAAGTTCTGCCCGTGTGAGAAATGTAGAGCTGGAGTGCACGTGTGTTATCAATACCACCCTCCCAGCTGCCCCACATGATCTAGGGTCTCAGACCAGCTCTTCAGATATCAAGAGTCCGTTTTGCACAATTTGACCCTGACATGAGGAAACAAATCCCACTGAAAGAAGACGGGCTGGAACAGAGAGAGAAAAAGAAAAGACAACATATGGGGCCAGACCACGAAGGGTATCTGATATGTAAAGTGAAGAAATACACCTTTCCATTCACCCTCCTGCTCTGCGGATGCACCTCTTTGTCTTCCTATGGCTCCCAGCTCACAGAAAAGCTTGCTCACCCTTCTCAGATAAGGCAGTCTGCTTATCTCATCAATTCCCAGTGACCTTTTATTTATTTCACAAGTTAGAAAACTGTCAGCATTGCGTAAGAGCCATCAGCATGAATATTTGATGACCAGAGCTCCCATAAGCATAACAAATCTGATATACAGCTAGCAGCCATTAAATATTCTGTTTACTCCATAAATGTACGTTTTTAGAAATCTATTGAGAGCCCCTGTCCAAAGAGATTTGAAGCAGGGTATTTATTATGAAGCGCAGTTTTGAATATAAATGATGTACTTCCCTGAGAGCCTAGTCAACATTTACATCCTCCGTGCATATTTCTGGGTTTAATGACTGCTTCGAACGCGCCATCACTTTTGCTCCTGACTATTGTGCAATGAAATGCAATGGCTTTTCGGTTTACACTCTGCTGGGTATACTCTGATGTGACTGTACGAATGCCTGCCTGCCGTGAGTGTGCCTGTATTTTGACAGGCACCAGTATTTTAAAGAGATGGCAACATTGGAAATTGTATTTTATGCAATACTTGTGCTTGTTAATGTGTATTTTTGTAAGTTTTAATCTCGTTAAAACTTTAGCGGCTCTGGCTTCATGCAAGAAAATCCCCCAGGATTTGTAAGCGGACTTCTTGGTGTTTCGCTATGTCTATTTAATGCAGTGGAGATTTGATTCATCTAATGTGCAGCTCTAGTGACTTATCCCATGAAGAACACTGGCTTTTCCTATGAAGGTTGCTTTTGGATAAAAATAAATTTGCAACCTCATGAGGATTATATTTATTTCTATTATAAGCCTCAAAAACTTGCTAAGGATTACAGCTGGAAAGCCAGACAGTCAAGAGTGCTCATTAAGGACCCTTACCCAGTGCTGGGGGAACATTTAGGTAAAGGTGTCTCATGGTGGCAAGAGTGTTTGCCTCTCAGTAGTTCCCCTAGAGAGCAGCTACTTGGCTATTTTGGAAGCCCAGCCGTGTCTTTTGGTGGAGACTTTGGGACATGAGGGTTTCTGAGTATCTGACCTTACAGTGAGAATAGTTTGCACAGAAGCCTTGGGAAGCAGTGAACAAAAAGGGACACTTAGACCTTTTTGTATACCTAGGGCCAAGGGGTCAGAGTGGGCAGTAAGAGGCAGAGTTGGTTTCCAACTCTAGTTGGTTTCCAGCTCTAGAAACGTTTTGGTTTGGTGTCACCAAAGAGGGCACCACACTCAAATGAGCAGTTTAAAGGGTGTCCCCCATGGAAAGGACAGCTGTATTCTCAGATGTTCCTACATTTTTCCTCAAGGTTGGAAGAAAAGGAGAAATAACACAGTGAATCTAAGCTTGAAATTTTTCAGTATAACAGATAAAAAATAAATCCTTCACCACCATTTTAGCATATATTCCACAAACTGCCAAACTTCCCAGAAACTTCTGTGATTTTTTTAGCCGTGCTCACCACTCCATTAAAACTTTTCAGGCTTGCATGGCAACATTTCTGATGGGCCACTCTGCAGCTAACAATTATTTGTAGGACTCCGATTCAAAATCTAGTTTGGCTGAAGTGTTATGGGATGTACGTGCTCTAAGAGGCCTGCGCAGTGCCTAGTGTTGCCTGCACCCATTGAAAGCTCTAGAAAATTCCATGGAGCAAATCCGACTTGGCACTAGGCAGCACAACGGTGGCAGTCTGCATCGCTCGCTCCACGTCTTCTCTCAGCAATGCAAGCAGCTCATTGCTGCCTTCACTTCTTTGCAAACAAAAACTATGACTCCTCAAATCTGAATTTTAATATAATATAAATCTTAATATATATAGAATGTGGGTATGTATTTATATACATAGACATACAAATATATATACCAGGTTAGTAGACAGGGAAAAATGCAAAACATTCAGAATCAAAAGTGAAGTATTGGTTGTACCTTTTAAAATGTTTTTTTTTTTTCTCCTTGCCAGTGTTTATGAAATCGCTCCAGGAGTCTGAAATTAAACCATCTCCCTATTGATTTGGGTTGGCTTTTTCAATTGGAAAGAAAGAAAAGAATCTGCTTTCCGTTTTTTTTTCTTTTCCTAGCATTGCAAAAGCCCTGCAAGGGTTTTCTTCAAAGAAATCTAATCAGTGATTTAACACAGTATAAAATGTTATGTAAAAGCACGGAGAAATATGCTCATAGAAGACATTTGGGAAGAAAACACAGATGAAAACAAACGTTTCAGCCAGCGTTTCCAAAGGAAGATCTATCATTTTTATTATTGTTATAATTTTTAGACTCAATTTTTTTCCCACTCAAGCACATGAAGAATTGGCTTTTGGTATGTGTGTTGTGCCAGAGCCCAGGCTGGAAACTTGTGCTGGAAACCTGTGCTCTACCATTTCAGATGGTGGACCTCAGGGTACTGAGAGGTGGGAACAGGGCCAAAGGCAAGTTTACAACCCTGGACTTCAGAAGAGCAGATTTTGGTCTGTACAAAGTCCTGCTTGGAAGAATCCCGCAGAATACAGCTCTGAAGAGAAGAGGACTCCAGGAGGTTGGGTTGATTTTTAAGGATCACCTCCTTCAAGCTCAAAAATGGCCCATCCCATTCAGATAATAAGGAAATGTAGCAAATACAGTAAGAAATCTGGACGGATGAACAGGGAGCTCCTAGCCAAACAAATATAAAAAGGCAGCACACAAGAATTGGAAGCAGGGCCAGGTGAGCCAGGTTTTCCTGGCCCGGAGATGCTGGCTGAGCATACAGGGATTGGATTAGAAATGCCAAAGCCAACCTGGAGCTGAATCTGCCCTAGCGTGTGAAGGGCTTCTACAAGTCCATCGGCAGCAAAAGGAAGGGGAAATATATCTGCCATTGAGTGAGTCAGGGATCTGGTGATAAAGGACATGGAAAAGACCAAAGTACTCAATGCCTCAGTCTTTACTGGCAAGTAGGGTCTTCAGGATCCCAAGTCCCTGAACCAGAGGGCAAGTTTGGAGCAAGGATCATCCTTTAAACAAGGATGCGAGTCTGTGGCACCTGACAGGATCCAAGCACAAGGGTTGAGGGAGCTGGCTGGTGTTAGTTAGAGGCCGCTCAATCATCTCTGAAAGGTCAGAGGACTGGGAGAAAGTAAATGTCTCTCCCATCTTCAAGAAGGGCAAGGAGGAGGACCCAGGGAACTATAGGCCAGTCAACCTCACCTCAATCCCAGAGAAGGTGATGGAGCAAGTAATCCTGAAAGGTATTTCCAAACTATTAAGGACAAGAAGGAGACGAGGAGCAGTCAACATGAGTTTAAGAAGGGAAATAATGTTTAGCCAGCCCGATAGCCTTCTTCAATGAGATGACAGATGGTGAAGGGGTAGATAAATGGACAGTGAGGTGGACTGAAAACAAGCTGAACTGCTGGACTCAGAGGGCTATGATCAGTGGCACAAAACTCCTCTGGGGTCTAGGTGGAGTCTTTGTTCTTGAAGGTTTTCAAAACTGAACATCACATAGTCCTGGACAGTCTGCTCTAGGTGACCTTGCTTGAGCAGAGCGGGGGGACCAGATGGTGCCTGCCAACCTCAGCAGCTCTGTCAATGTGCAGCACGGGTGTAGGCAGGATGTGGAGCAGCACAAGCTGCAGATGTGAAACGTGCTCCTCTGTCCCTTTCCTCTGCAGCTGTCCCACTACTGCCACGGGAATCACCACGTACTTTGTCTCAGAAGGAAGCAACAAAAGGAGTAAAAACTCTCAAGGCAGAGCCTCCCTGCAGCACGCCAGCCCCCGTGGGGATGCTGCTGCCACCCCACGGGCTCCAGCGGGTGCAGTCCCCACTGCTCTTGACTCCTCTTGCTCTTAAGCGCTCCCTACTTGAACCTTGATGAGGCAGGAACCATTTCTTGGCTTGCAAAGCCCCCAGTGGTCCTGCTCTTGTACAGGTTAAGGCATCCAAGGATGCTGCAATACAAAAATCTCCGCTGCAAGTGACCTGCAGAGAGCAGGAGGCAGGGAACCGTTCCCAGGCCATGGCCATGGCTGTCCCTGGCAGCGCCCTGTGCTCCGGGCTGAGTCAGGAGGGACCGTCTGCCCTTCGCACCCCTTTCCAGCCGGGGCCACGCTCCTCTCCAGGGGGATCCCACTTTAGCGCAGGGTAAATATTACTTAATCTAGTAAGATTCCTCCCTATAGCTCTACACTGCTTATAAAAAGAAAAGCTGCCGGCTAATTTTGGGCAGTCATTACTGACAGAGATAAAACCATGGGGAATGTTACTGGCCTGCTATAGTACAAGTTATATATAGGGGCACCAGGAATTTCCCTCCAGGCCAGATAAGTCTCACATAAAATATTTGAACTTTGTAGGCATGCACACCCCATAAGGCAATGCAGAGCATTTCATCTGAGTAATATATAACAAGGACCCATTTACCAGTGTTGCAGCAACATTCTGCAAGAGGTTGGCGAATTCTTTGTGTTTGTTAAACAGTAGGTTTATGTGTTTCATTCTTTATATTTCTGTGTGAGATCTATACACCATCCTCCTGACTCTTGCCTGCACTTTCCTCTTCTTTGCTGAGCCCCTTGGAACTGAGTTGACACTCTTGTGTGGAAATACTTCATGCCTTTCACTTGGGTTACTCCAGCGTTTTTACTGGCACACCTGACAGGAGTTACCAGTTATCCTTCCTCCACCCTTCCTTTTTTTTTTTTTTTTTTTTTTTTTTTTTTGATGTTAACAATCCCCATTTCATCTCTCATTCCTTAGACCTCCCTGAGAGCTGTTTATTTGGCTTTGCCCTTAGTATGAAGATAAATAAAATTAAAGAGCTACCAGGTTCTGTGAAGTGCTCCTAAGTGAAGCAGCTAATAGATCTTTCCTGAAGGAATTCTTCCTTGGATTGGGAGCAGACCTCCATCACCTGTGCAGACACCCCCAATTCCAGGGAAATGTTACTTTTCCAGTGTTCACTCGTGTGCTCTTGAACAACTTGCAGCCTGAGGAGGAGGAGAACAGGTGTCTAGTATGAAAGAGCAGGTCAGTGGAATTATTCCTATAAACTTTTGATGTGTTTTAAAAATGAGCTTGTTGTGTTAATTACTACTACTTTTTTTATGGCTATGAGTGCTGGTAGGATAGAGGAGGAATGTGCTATAGTGAGGCCCTTGTTTTTGCATGCCTACAACCTAGGCGAAAGAGACTCTCTGTCTTGATCTTTTTGTAGATATTTTGAGGGTTAACTGAGATTGCAGATTCTGCAGAGGAGACATGTATTGCTCCAAACAGGCCTTGCCTTGATAGAAGGCAACTAAGTGGATTAAATATATAATGTCTCCCAAAGGAAAGAGAATGCTTGTAACAAATATGGTTCTTAAAACCTAATCCTTCTTGAGGGATAAAGGAAGACAAAAAGATCCCATTAGCTTTCCTCCCCCCGACACGTCTATATGGCTGGGAATAAAGGCCCTCTGGTATTAGATAGCATAAGGACATGGTGATGTTCCCAGAGAATACTGTGGGTTTTTAAAATTATTATTTTATTTTTTAAGAAGAAAACACATCTTCTCTCTTATATTGTACAGAACATATTTCCCCTTTTCCCAAATAGCTTTGGTTCCGACTGCACAGACCTCCCTCTTGAGCAAATTTTTTGTCTTGCCCTTGCTCATATTGCCTTGCTCATGGTGGGGTGATGGAGTAGAGTCTCGTGTACATGTGGGGTGTATGGACGTACTGGGTCCTTAGTCCACCACCCTGCCCGTGACGCCAGCTCACAGGCGGAGAGGAGAAGGAGCAGCCTGGGCACGAGGAGAAGGGGCATGCTGTGCCTGCCACCTCCTCAGTGATGTGAAATTAGTATGGATCTGGAACAGTTTGTTATTTGGCTGGCTGTTGCAAGAAGAATTTTAAAAGAATCTAAATCATAGTGGATTATTTAATTAAAATCTGCCAGAAATCTGTGCTCCCTGTGAATGCGTAACTCAGACAAACAGATTGTGCCTGGGTTCCCGTAGACTGGGAATCCCTTCCAGGAATAACTATTTCTGCTTTTCTCTTTGGGAAATGTCCACTTATGTTGTCAATGCTGGAAGGAAATGAATTAATAAATTCATTTACTAGGTATATATAGAAAACATGCATGCAAATGTACCTTAAGATTCTTTCAGAGCTCAATACACAAAATAAATCTGTTACTCTGTTTTATAAGCTATAGTTTCCGAAATAGATGTTTTAAAGTTCATGTTCGTTCTCTTTTACTCTTTTTAATGCTTTTCTTTAAAGTAAAAATAAATACTGCTTAACTCTCCTTGTGCCTCCAGCCTCTGGTCAAGGGAAGTTAGCTTAAGGTAGTCATTGTAGGCATCAAGAGACAAGTTGAAATGTCTCAATCATGTCTCAGAGCTTTTCTGTTTTGGAAATGCTGCTCTGCTGCAGTCTCCTGTGCCTGCAGATATCAATAAAACTGCCTCATTCAGATCAGAGCATCAAATGAATTTGCCAAACTAACTGCAGAGTAGAATTAATTGAACCTGCTTCACAGTCAAGTGTCTTATCATTCATATGCAGAAGGTAAGCCGGGCAGCTGCTGTAAAAACTGAAGCCACGTGCATGTGTTTAATGGCGATAAAGAGAAGCAATTATTGGGAAAGGCCACTGGGTGCAAAATGCCTTCACGTGCACAAGTCCTCCATCCTCAGATCGTACTTCCTATCCCCTGTAAATCAGAGAGTTTTACTGGTAAATACGCAGGGATTAAAACAAACAAGCCTGATAAAAACCTGCTGAGAGCCTCCCCATCCTCCCGGCCGGCTGCTTGCTGGCCAATACCCGGGATCACGTCGCAAACCTCCCGCAAGGAGAGGGAGGTCCCACAAGGTGGCCGGCCGCGCTGGGCCCCACGGGGACATGCGTGGGCCGCAGATCCGCGTGCCCAGGCCGCACGCCATGAGGGAGGCCGCTCGGCGCTCGGACGGACGCGGTGGCCCCGGCGAGGGCGACGCGGTGGCGGCCGGGCCGGCCTCGCCTTGTCCCTCAGCCTCGCTGCGGCCTCGCGAGTGTCCGTTCTGCAGTTAGTTGCCTTCTTGGAGGTGGCAGAGCAGGAAATTCTGATGGAAACGCCCCTTTAGGAGGCTCTTCTCGGTATGCGCAGTCTGCAGCTATCAGGAAAGCTGCGGCGTGAAAAGTCATTTCATTTCGCGGCGGATTTCGGTACCGCTCAGTTTGGGCTTGTTCCAATTTGGAGTGAAAGCTAAATTTCACAGTTTTCCATGAAAGGGAAAACCCTTGGGGTCGCTGTGTTTCTGGCAGGTTGCTGGAGCAGAGAGGCTGCTGGAAGCCCTGGCTCCCTGAGCCCAGAGCTTCCTGCGTGACTGGCAGGATGGGGATGGAGGAACCCGAAATCCAGAGTCTCCCCCAGTCCTGGAAGAGCAGCAAGATCAGGAGAGCTTGGGGCTATAGACACTGCTCTGTTCTCCTTCCTGCTTAGCCAAGCTGCTCCAATCTGGTTGCTTCATGACTTTGGACTTCCAGGCACGTTCCCAAAGTGCAGATCCTCCCTGAGCATCCCCTTCGGAGAACTGAAACCTTGGCATCCGGCTGGCAGGAGCTTTGAAGTGTGGTGCCAAGTTGAGGTGCAAAACCAGCGTGGCTGACTTGTCTTCCGTGCCAGCTCCGATCTCTGCCGGTGCTGAACTTGACCTCTGCATCCTGGGCTGCCGTCACTGATGTGGATCCCGAGACCGGTGTCGGGTCTCAGAGAATCCGTAATGGCTTCATGAAGCCCTTTCCCAGAGCACCGGTTCCAGGGGGATTTTGGCAGCTTGCCTCTCTGGGACATGTGATAGCTGAAGTGCAGCCCTCGCAAGAGGTTTCCATCCACGTTTCCCCTTCCCTGCCCCCAGCACCGTTTATTTTAGGCAACACAAGAGACACACAGCTAGATAAAACCATAATTTTCTATGGGCCGTATCATGCCTCGGTTTTCTCGTCATCTCACTGTGCTGGCACAGTCCTGAATGCTTTTCTGGACCATATTGTCCAGATGTAACTTTCTACAGCAGCAGTGACAGCAATTTTCCCTTCCCTTTTGTGTGCTCTGCCCCTGCTCTTTTCCTCCATCCAGTATTAACAGGAGACAATCACAAACGATGCTGCTTGGCACTGTGTTCTTTAGCACGTGTATCACAAACTCCAGACTTCTTGCAAATCTTGGTGATGGTTTTGGCTGCTTACCTAAGCTGTATCTTTACCCCTCTCATGCACACTTCTCCATCCAGCCACGTGTTGTCCAAGGAAGCGTGTGTCCACGCATGTCCCCAGGAAAGGTCCCTAAAGCACGAGGTCACATAACAAGCAGCAAGTGGACTTTCCTTGCCATCAGGGAGCCTCTTGAGAGCATTCAGTGCACACGAGTTGGCATTCCCCAGCAGCAAGAAAATACCACTTTCAGACAGTTTCTGCCCACAGGGAGCTATTAAGTGTCATATTTGTGAGTCGCTCTGAGACGTCACTGAAGGGACTGAAACAGGGAAAAAACTGTCGAAGGATGTGAAATGTTGCCATGATCCTCTGTTTCGATCATACCTGAGGACACAAAGGCCTTTATCAGAGTATTGTATGAATGTGAACGTACTCTAGGCCTGCCTGAAATGCCAAATCATGCTTTTAAGGCTCAGGTCCAAGCACCTTCAATACCACCTGGACTCAGAGAGAGCTGCTGGTGCTCAACATCGATGGAAAACAGGCCTAACGGGCGCTGGGTTGAGCTGGTGCTTAGCCAGCGGCTTAGGGAGGACACAGTTTTTACCCTCTTTTACTGCCTTGGGGAAATCCCTTTTCTTGCAACCATGCAGGACAAAACTGGTATATTTTTTGAAGGGGAAGACCTTTGTTAGGGAGCTATATGTATATGTGTGTGTTTGTGTATATATATACACACATATATATTTATATTGCATGCACACATATATACATGGTAGAGTGTAATTTTTTTTTCCTTTGAGCATCTAGAAACTTTCTATATGAGTGCACCAGGAGATCTTAGTTTATTTACTGTAGCAAAACCCAGCCTGTGAGAGGTTATGGGAGTGGTATATAAATGCTAAGCAAATTGTGGAAAAATGGCATATGCTAAGGGATAATGTTAGCCATGAAAAGCTCAAGCTGTAAATGAGAAGTTTCTAACTGGAGAATAACTTTCTAAGGTAATTAACAACAAGTCTACTCCTTGACTCCCTGCTTTTTTTAAGGGTGTGCTTTTTTTTTTTTTTTTTTTTTGGTCTATAATATCATATATAATGTGCTTGTCAACTACACCAGGTGACAAAAGTCAGACACCCAAAAAACGTTTCTGCTCTAAGTCGCTAGAAGTACCTTTTCTGCAAAAAGCTACACTACTGAACTGTCAGAAAGCTGCCAGTAAAAGAACACTATTTGATCCCAAGCCTGCTCATGGTGAACTCATTTGAAAATTCAAGCAGATGATTTCAGGGTAATTATTATGATGTTGCTTGCTGAGCTGCAGCTGTGATTTCTTTTCAGTCTACTCTATAAAAAATGTTTCCCAGCACCTTTTGTGTTGATTGACAGCTATCCATAAACCCTGCCTATGGTTTCCAAGAGCATAACGAGCACGTTTCAGATGAGAAAAGGATTGAAAAAATGAAAAGACAAAGCAATAAAATCTTCAGATTTTATCTCATTCACTTTTCATAAATATTCCTGGGTATATTTCTCTCCTGCCACATCTATGTGAACCCTACTTTAATGGAAGCTCTGTGAAAATGCTAAACCAAGGCCTTCATTTTTTTTCTGGAATTCAAAAGCTACTTTGATATTGGGTTGTACATGGTTAGAAGAGAGATTTTCTTGTATCCAGAGGAATATTCTCTGTCTTTTTTTCTTCACCCTCTCCACCATTTATGGAGATTATTTGTGCTTATCAAGACCATGGTATCGAAAGAGGAGGGGTCGAGGTTATACTGCCTGCAGGGAAGAATGGAGCATAAGGAGACTGTAGGTTCTGTTCTCCCCCCAGGAAGGGTTCCCCCCAAGCTTGTGATCTGCCCTCAGATTATCCTTAGTAGGATGAAGAGCGGAGATGTAAAGAAAGATGTAAAGAGTGTCAGTAAATCTGCTTTAGGAATGAGAATGGCAGGTAGAGATCTGCTCTCTTACTGAAGAGAGGAAGCTGTGGGAGATATCATAGGCTTTAGTGAGAAAGAGATGGGCCTACAAGACACGACAGCCTTGGTCAAGGTTCAGGCCAAACCTACGTAGCCTCAGTAGCACCTGCATAGACTTGCCCCATTGCAATGGCTAATCTTCACCCCAAGTAGCCACACTGGAGGTACTGCTAAAGTAGCAGATTAGAGAAGAACCATATAAATGCCCAGAAATGACACAGGGAGAAGACACGAGGAATGGGAGAAGGTAACCAAAAGTATTTGGATGCAGCGTCCCTCCTCCCTTAGGAGAATCCTTACAAAACAAATGCAAAAACAAGGGGTCTTGTTTAAATCAGGAAGCAAACCACAATTTGAAACACTATCACTTGCCCAGTGGGTCACCAGTAATCAGAAAGCCGGAGTGTCCTGTATGACATTGCCAAGGATTTTATGCAGCTGATGTCATTCTTTCTTTGAACAAATTCTCTTAATCTGCATCTGAAGCATAAAGCCATGAGGTAATGGAACGTGCTAATTGCTGCAAGCTGCCCGTGTCCCTAGGCCAGTGCTTGCCAGCGTTTTGGAGCGAGCCTTTATGCGCTAGCGTCTTGATGCCCTTTCCTGCCTGTCCTGTCCCCAGTGGGTAACTTGCAGCCTTTGCCCACAGGCTCCCATTCCAGCATCTTCCCACCCAGGCACTTTGCTGCTACTTCCTGCCCAAGTCCTGACTTCCCTTCTCCTGATTTTTTTCTTCTCCAGCTCCAGGAAGCAGCAGAGACCCTGGCAGAGCTTATGTATAAGCGCTCTGCTGAGCCTCACCTCCAGTGTGGAGATACGTCACCGACTGGGAAGGTAGGTCCAAAGCTGCCTCAATTACTCCCTTGGCTCAACAGCAGTGGAGAAGGGGGAGATGATGTGGAGTATCTAAGTAGTGTTTTTCCATTACAAAATAAGCAAGTGTGTGGGAGCAACTTGGTTCAGGTGGGAGCTCATTAGTGCAACCTTCTAGGTTCTCAGCTCCTGCTCACGAGGGAACCTTGGGGAGTTTTAGAGCACTGTGTAAATGACCTTGCCGGGCGAGCTATTAACATGCACTAAGTATAGTAACTGGTGCTGAAGCAACAGCCTGAGCTGTGGTACTTCCATTTATTGTTTAATCTAATGTTAGATTGTAAACTATTTGGAGCTGATTCTTCCGAATCTGATAGAAGTATGAAGTGACAACTGGAACTCAAGATATATTTTATAGTAGTGTTTCAGAAGGGCGAAGACAGTCTGGGCTACTTTTATAGCAGTACAAATGCCAAGTTTTCAGAAATCTGACCTACCATTTCCAGGAGACCGGAGCTCAAATTCAGTATCTCAAACCAGAAGCAATCTGGGGACTTCTGTTTGTGGAGCTGAGGTTTGCTAAGGTGTAGGAGGCCCGCTCAGGGTGTATGGGATCAGGTTAAGATGTCTGTATGGATGCAGCCAACAGCAGTTCTTTTTTGCTCAGCACTCTACATTGCTGAGGGTGCAGGATGTATATGTTCTGGGGCAGGCCCATGATATATGTGGCTTCCAGCTCAATTTGATGTAGAAATTGGCAAGTGCACATTCCATGGGACAAAGGACTGAAGAACAAAACTTCATTTTGCATTGCATCCTGTCCTGGAAAAGAGTTAATTTTTGGTTTTGCTACACTTGATATATGATGTTAATCAAATTTTCACAGTTTATCAGAAAGTGTGTGCTTGTTATTTTCTATAGCCTAACCCTGAGATGCTGGTGCTTATGCTTACAACAAAAATCAAGATAACTTGTTCCCTGATCAAGTGAAGTGCTGTATAATGCTAAAGCCTCTCAAAAATCAAACCAGGCATTTAAAATTAATGAACAAATGGGTTTTTGTGATACTACAGTGGTGGGTGTTACAGATATTAGTAATTCTGTCTTCACCACAGGGTTTCAATAGTACCATTAGTAAAGCTTTGGTACTATGCCTTGAGCAATATGGTGAGAAAGAAATATTGAACAGGGGCTCATTAAGGGCATGATGAGACGTAATGTTCTGGCTGCAGTAGATCCTATCTCACAGGTTGCTGATCCCGCAGATCTGCCAGCAGAATTGCAGATAGAGCTACTCCTAAGCTTGCTGAAAACCATCCGACTTAGTGGGGGCATTTCCCAGCCCTTTTCTTATTAAAAATGAAAAGGGAATAATCATTTGACAGAACTGGAGTGAGGAAAGGACTAGAGATGCGGCCACGCTGGCAGACCAAGAAGCTGTGACTGTATCCCTGTCCGAGGGGAGGTGAAGAGAGGCCGGAGGTAGGGCCAGAGCAATAGGCTCTGACTTGGTACCAGCTGTGACCAGGCTGTCCATGACCCTGCTCCCCTGGATCCCCGGCAGCGTGCGGTGAGTGGATGGCAGAGAAAGTACCACAGAGCCAGTCTCCAATATCCACTGCTCGGGGCTGAGCTAACGCTGCACAGGCAGCCTTTCCTCCAGTGCTTCCTCAGTTACGAACTTTACGGTCTTGATAACGTTTTCCCAGCATTTCTTTGTGTGTAAGTACAGGTTGCATGAAGAATGTGTATTGTGCACATGCCTGATTGTCACAGCAAGCTGTATCTTTCTGCTCTCTTTTCTCTGCCGCACGCCAGTGAATGCTCAAGGGGTGGACACATCAGTCCTACGGCACGGCCAAAATCCCGATGAGTCTATCAAGAAGACCTCATACCCGGCATTTAAATTCCATAGGTATTTGAGTGCAATTTGGTAACTTCTAGTGTTCCTTAAGTACTAGCAGCTGCTCCGGGCTGCTGGCTGAAGGATGGTTTGGAAAGCCTTCTGTGCAAATCCATGACATAACTGTGCCTCATGCTTCCTCTAATCGAATCATTGTGTAAGGGCTGAGTCACCAGGGACTTGCTAAGTGGTGTGGCCCAAGGCCTTGGCCGCAGCAGGCCAGAGCAAGGCATAATTAAGGGGTGGAAGTGGAAAAGGGAAATGTGTTTGGGTTTTTTTTTTTTTTTTTTTTTTTTTTTTTTTTTTTTTTTTTTTCCAGTTGTCTCTGAATCTTAGGCCAGCTGTGGGCAAAACCAGTCCCCCAGCTTAAAGCGGAGCCTGAAGTTTCTTTAACCTGTGACACTGAAGAACAGCTTAGGAGGGAGGAGAAGCAATTGGGCCCAGTGCAGCAACCAAGCACGGACTGGATGTGGAGATGTCCTTATCTTAATCCTTATGTTGTCCTCGGGGAAGCCTTCGTGGTACCGAGCTAGGCAATTTTCCTGTGGTGGAGTGGGATGTCTTTCAGGCCATTTTGCATTATTTCTGTTATTCTAAAAGGCTGTAATGCTCAGGCTGAGGTGGCAAATCTGCCTCTCTGCTCTTCTGCTCCTTGAGTAAAATCCATCTATAAAATGCTTCCATTTTGATTAAGAAAGCTTTCCCAATGGAAAGGAAGCTTAACGTAGACAGAAGTAAAATTTTCACCCACTGAAAGGCTATTCACTGAAAGAAGGGTTGAGAGAGTATTTCAACCTGAAGGAGATTTAAGAATCTTTTTTTTTTTCAAGCTTTAAAGACAACCAAAGGTGCTTTGGTTGTGTCAGCTTCAGAGACACAGATCTTGCATGCAGGTTTTCAGATGGCTTGCAGCCCAAGAGGGCCCGAGGCACATTTTCAGCAAGGCAGCCTTCCCTGAGGGAACTCACTTTTGCCTGTAGGGAGAAGACTAACCTATTCTCCTTTGAAAAAGAAAACTGAGTCTAAAAATGGGAACGGTTTCTTGCTAAAAAGTACTGCAAAGCTAGAAAAAGCCTCCTGAGATGCTCTGGGTATGAGAACCTGTAATAAATGTCAGCTGAAGGGACTATCCACACCTTCGGAGTTGGTTTCATGTGCAAGTGCTGCAATTGATTTTTGTAATCTCGGGCAAAAGTAGACCTTGCTGAAGCACTGTCAGCCTGTGAAAAGCTTCCCAAGAGCAAAACGGCTGCTGAAAATCCAGCAGGGTGGCCAACATCCAGCTTGGCATTCACTGCTAGCGTTCCATCTACCTAAAAATGCCATTATAACATAGTTAGAGAAGGCATTTTTCATTTCCTGCACTATACTAATGTGTTGGTTTATTCTGCACTGTTACAAACTAAGTGCTGGGTTTTGCTTCAAAAAAGGTGCCTTTTATCAGTGGAACGGCTGGATCCCGGCAGTTCCTCCGTAACTATAGAGGAGGTAAGGTGTGCAAGAAGCTACCAAGGTGCAAGAACAGTGCTCTTTCCACCAAGCAGGGTTTCCTTCTCCTGCCCTCCTGAGCTTTGGCTTCTCACACGAGGCCTTTGCCCACCCTATGGCTGTGTGTTCTCCACTGTGCCCCGCGTTCCTGGGTGCATTTAGCTGAAGGTGCTCAGGGAGCTGCTGCAGTACCGTGGCTGTCCAGGCCATCCTGCTGCCCACATGAAGCTGCTGGTGAAAGAGCCCCAGGCCGCTCTGGGATCCCTAGAGCTTTTCAGACTTTATCTGTTGAAATGTGTTGTGCAACCGCCGGGCTTCTCCAGTTCGGAATGTGATAGTTGCTCCTGGCGGCCAGAGTTCAGCATGGATCTGATTTAGCTTCTCTGAAGCTGTTTCAAAATCCCTTCCTAGATAATCGCTTTCTGCCAATGAGCGTAAATCATTCTTGATTAATTCTTCTGGTTGTGAGTTTCTGTGGAGTCATCTGTGCAGTCTGGAAGGGTTTGCTGTCTCTGGCCTCACTCCAGTGTTTTTTAGAAGGCCTCAGAGAGAACTATCCCATGCAGTTGCTCACTGTGTCCCGTCATTCCCATATGCAGGGGGCTTCCTCTAGGCCACCCCTCTCTCTCTTTCCAAAGCTTCATGCAGCTTTGGCAGTGTTCTTGCTTTCCTGGTTTGAGGTGAACTGGGTCACAAATGCATACTTTGCACAAATGCACAAACGTGTACTTTGCCAATCTCTCTGCTGGTGAAGATACGTCCACCCCAAGCTGTCTGTGCTGTTCCTGTGACAGAGGTCATCATTCCCACCGGTCTACCAACAGATGGAAAAACATTTGCACACACAATTTGCTTCACTGCAAAGTTACCACAAGCTACGTTCTGTGCTGGTTTAGGTTATCCCCCACGCTGGGGAGCTGCTTAGGGAGCATCCACATGGTCCCTTCTGATGGCAGAGCAGGACCTGTGAACACCTCCTGGGATGCTAATGTACCCATCTACATCTGAAAAAGACAGAGCAAGGAAAAGACATCTGTCCAAGCCCTGAAATCCAGCTCATGTGAACCTGTATCATTGGTGCAGGTGTTGCTAGAAAGGGTTGTGATTTAAAATTATGAATAATTCCAACATAAGCTAAATTAAAATGGAGTTACAGAAATGTTCAGTGAAGAGGGGAGAATAAATGTAGTATCTGAACTCCATCCTGCATGTGCACATCTACCCTGGTTGTGACAACCCAACCGGCTGCAGAGGTGGGGCTTAGGAAGGGAAACTTCTGTATAATTGAAATTATTTCAGGGATCAGTGATGGGCCCAGCTTAGTGTCAAAAATTCAGTAGTGCTGGGAGGGAGAAGGTAAACAGCATGTGGATTATTTTTTCAGTTGATGAAGAAGGACTGCCAGTACCGCTGAAGCCCGCAACTAATAGACACAAGTTCACAAAGGTGGCTTGTGTGGACTGAAAGGATCAAGGGGAGAACCACTGAGGGGAAGCAGTTCAAAGGGTAAACCGATCAGTAATAGCAGGTGTAGAAAGCAGCAATGGAAAGAAAAAAAAAAAAAGAGAGAATGTAGGAAGTGCAGAAGTCCTTACAACATTTTAATCATTTGTAACAAGGCAATCTAAAAACTCCTTGCAGACATTTTGAAGTGGCCTTGATGTAATTTTGAATGCAAGCCATCTTATTTTCAGTGTGGAGTTTTTATTTGAAAGCACTTGCAATCCTTTTATGGCAGCTGTGTCTAACTTTTTCCTCTTTCACTCTTTTATTGGCTGTTTGGCATCTGACACTTTTTAAAGCTAAGGACTGTCTCTAAGCCTAGAAGATCGAAAATCATAAGCCAAACTCATGGAAATTAAGATAAGGGATTTAAGACTCAGAATATTAAAACACCCCCCCCCACACACACACATATTCTGCGATTTCTTTTGCTCATTCTCTCCTTAAGCATAAATGTGCGTAGGAGGGAACTCGTGTGACCACCACCAGCCAGATGATAGGAGATGGTGATCCCTGTCTGCTCTGCAGGAGCTTTGATAGGGCACCTCTTGGAGGTACAGCACTTACTCTTCCTCAAACTCCCAATATGTGGATAGTTACTCAAAGTGTAAATCTGCTCTCAAAAGTTAACCTCTCTCAAAGACTGATCTCCCCGCAAAGGTATGGGGCTCCTAACTCCTTTGAAAGTTCTGCCATTGAGGCCAACAGCTGAATGTGATGGAGGGGAGATATTTCCACAGTAGTTTTTCGTGCTCAGCTTTTAATGGCTTTTTGTCACTGCGTACAGCCCATTCCCCAATACTGAGGAATGTTTTTGGCCTCAGGAGTAAGAGAAGGCAGAGCAGCAGGAGCCAGATCTGAATACAAGGAACATCCATGTGCCCCTCTGTGCTCCAACTGGTGCACCAGAGGCTCAGCCAAAGGAGGAGAAGGTTGGGAAGGGAGGAAAGGGGACTTCAGTCCTTCCTCCTCCTAACCCACAACTTCTCAGCGAATACTTCCCAGATGGGGAAAATAGGTGACAAACACAATGTCTGTCTGTGCAGTCAGGGAAGGGAAAGGATGTGTTGCAGCTGGGAGAAAAGCTGCTTAGAAGGAACTGGAGGAGGAGGGAAGGCAACCAGAAGAGAGATGAGGTCTGGCAATGGGAAGAGGAGACAAAGGGATATGACGAAGTTTGTGTGTAAATGGAAATACTGTTTCCATGCAGCTCATAAGAGGAGAGAGATGGCTCGGGGAAAGTGTGTGGGGAGGGAAGAGGAGATGCAGAAGTGGGAAATGTGATTTGGTCTGTATCACCATACTGGGAAGCTATCTCATTTACTTTATTCTACAGTTTATAGCAATGCAGCTAAGAATGCATTTCCTGTTTTGTGTGATTAAAGTCTTATATTTGGCATGTTTTTTTTTTTTTTGTTTTGTTTTGTTTTTTAAATGTGATTGGCAGCTCTGTGTGTGGTTTTGTTTTCATACAAGAGGCGAGGGAAGCGAGGCAGAGCTGCGGGTTCCCTGGGGAAGTGTCTCTGAAGCACGGCACCTGAATGGCCCTGCTCTCGGTAATGAGACTGGGCTTAGCAGAGCATTGCAGAATTGGCTCTTAATTTTTGCATGCGTAGCCTCTGGCTCAACAAAAAGCATAACCTGCAGTTTGTTAGTAATTCCATTGATCTCCCTGTCATATTATACAAGCTATTTGCAGGATCAGATGCACAAAATGAAGCCTGATGGTTTGGTTTGGTTTGGTTACGTTTCAATCCTCTAGGTTTTCTTGTCTTATTTAAGTAAACGTTCACTTTTCCACTGGAAGTTTGCTGCATTCAAAAACTGAGATTAAGCAACATTAAGGGCGTCACAGATGAGTGGTCCCGCTAAGGCAATGGGATAACTCGCATGGTCAAACAGCGCTGGTAAAGCTGGATCCAAGGAGCCTTTGCCCGTGCCCTTCCCAAAGATGGGAGCGGGCTGAGCTGCCCTGGGCGCGGGATCCGCCGCGGCGCCCCTGCCCCTCTCCGGAGCCCTGGGATCCTGCTGCTCTCGGGAGGCGCCGCTCCTGTCCGAGCCGGCACCGCCTCGGGCGCCCGGACCTTTCATCCCTGCCCCGCTGCTTGGCTGCTGCTGCTGGGGGACTCGAGCCTCTGTCACCGCTGCCGCCTCCGGTACTTCCACAAAGTGTGTTCCCGGCGTGCAGGAGGTTGGTGTCCCTCCTTGTCCGCTTGGCACTCCCGTGGCCCCGGTGCTGCTGGCGGCCTCGGGGGAGCTCAGGCACCAGTGAGCTGCCCTCTGAGCCTCCCCTTTCCTGAGCTTATCTGCAAGCCTAATCGTACGTCGTCGCTGTCAGCTTCTGCTCTCCCCGCGCACGCACACTCAATGCATTGGGGTGGCTATTTCACAACTTGATCAAAGTATAATACAAGCCGTATTTTTTGCTGCGTGGAAACAGCCTCAGCACTTGCAATAAAGAGGGGGCTGGGGAGTGATTCATCTCTAAAGGAAATGAACTGTGCTTTTTTTTTTTTTTCTTTTTTCTTCTTGTACCTTTCTTAAGCCAACAGATAAGCAATTCTGGGGTTACTGTTACAACTTGGAATGCACTGCGATGGGGCCTTTTCAGACACCGCACTGCTAAAATAGACACAGTCGGTTTTGAAAGTCACGGGGCCCTTTCAGAGAGGGGAGAACCCGAGCAGCTGAACGTGTGCTGTGCAGCCCCAAGGCACAGCTTGGGACAAGGGAGCCGGGGTGCAGCCGGGGCCGCAGGGGCTGCACCCGACGCAGCCGCCCCGGCAGGACGGGGCTGAGCGCCGGCTTTGGCGGCTGCCTGGCACCTTTCGTCCCTTCTGTGAGGTGCTGAAACTAAAACGCCGTTTATTCTTTCCCCAGCGCAGCCTCCTGAAGTGACAGGCTGGTTTGGAACCGGGTACTGTTGCTTGCACCGCTTTTGTTCTTTCTTACGCCTTGTTTTTCCTTTTGCACCGTGCAGGTATTTGCCTGTGTGTGAGCACGGGTATGTGATGCGGTCATGCGGATGGGATAGCATGTTGGAAAATGAGAGCCATGGCTTTTGCAATGCGGGCCTTGTGAGATCTGGGGACAGCTGCACGAGTGCAAGCGCCGTGCTTTCAACTTGCATTTGTTGGCAAAGATTTATTTTGAAAATTTCTGCACTCCTCAGCATCGGAGCCTGCCGCTTGTTAGACATGCAGAGCTTTAAAAGGAAAGCTTTGGTTTAAACAAAAATAGAAAGGTTTAACAAAATCATTGGCCTCAGCTGGGGGAATTGATTTCTTGGAAGGCCCCACAAACCAGGAAAATTACATAGTGGAGCTATTAACAGAAAGGCAGCGAGATTGTTCGAAGCAAAAACAGGCATTTAGTTATTGTGTCGCCATTTGGACTCCAGGGGCAGTGCATGACTTGCAAAGTCAGACCTATCAGAGCTCGCAACAGGTGCTGTGTGCCTGGTCTGTGATGCTCCGAGACTAAATAGCCTGTGTGTTACCTGCCCGCGTCTCTGTCAGCAGCACGGTGGGGCTCAGGCAGCCCGAGCTCCCCTTGCTGATCCGACACTGACGCTTCCCACAGGGCCTGGCAGGATAAAGGCCCCAGCAGCCAGTGAAGTTTTGAGCTGGGGAGAGATTTTTTAGTAGAATGGGAGCGTTTCCCGTTTTGGAATGTTTTGTGTGCGCATCCAGAGGGCAGGAGGAGAGCCTCTGCAGAGAGAAAAGGAGGCAGACGAGCAAGGTCATGTTCACGCTGCAGCCTTTGGGCTGCAAGCCTAACTTACACACTCACAATGAGGTATTTAAAAAGGATATCTCAGATATGCCTGTGGCAAACCCGACACTGAAGAGCAGAAGTACCTGCAAAAGAGTCGCCCGGACAAAATGCTTTTTAATCATTCAGACACAATTAAATGGTTATGCGAGAATTTAAACAAAAAGAAGCATGCCCCAGAAAACATGATGGCAGAGCGAATTTTTAAAGTGCACGTGTGTTCTGTTTCTTTAACAGATAAAATAAAGCTCTTTGAGAGAGAGGGGAAAAAAAACCTGCTGGCAAACCACACTCTATTTAAATAAGCTGCTTCGACCTAGAGCTACTGAAAAGGAAAGATTAGAATGAGCCAGCGAGCTGAAGTGAAGAAGATGCAGCGGAAAATATGAGCAACTTTGTGCAAAAGTTCAGAGACAGCAAGAAACCTGCTCAGCTCAGCTGTGAGTAAAAAAAACGAATGTGTCGGTAGGATGCAGGGAGTGAAATGGCTGCAAAGGCACCGAACCTGCTGAGTTGCGGGGAAGCAGTTACTTCTGAGGAGGCAGAAGCAATTGCCAGTGCCAGGAGCTCCGGAAAATGCTGTTCGTGGCTCCGTGTAGGTTCGGTTCAGAGCGCCGGCCCAGGCTCAGACTTGCCTGGGGTTTGGACGCTGGGCTCTGTCGCCTGGAGCGGGGAGACAGGGAAGGGACCTGGAGCCTCCCACTGTCCGGCTGCAACGGTGCCACGTCCCGCAGGGCACGTGGGCCTTTCCTGCTGGATCTTCCACGCCAGATCTCCTAACTGCAGGTGGCAAAGGCTGCCCTCAGCACGGCATGTCCCACGGAGCCCTGCTTTACACAGCCCAAGCCCGCCAGAGCTCCCAAAGGAGAGCTCCAAGGGGCTCCGCCGGCAGGTATCTCCCGCAGAACCGCTCGCTCCCCGGCCCTCTGCTGTGCTCGACCGGCCCTACGAGTCCTCGTGCGCGGGGAGAGAAGCAGGACGAGGCCGGGCGGCAGCAGGAGCTCGGGTAGAGCCTCCTTTCCCGACGGAGCTGCTGCTGGGGAGCTGCCCCGTGGCGAAAGGTGGCTCCTTCTCCCAGCACGGAGAAGGACAAACGCTCCCCACAGTGATTGTTAGCCTAGCATTTTAATCAGAAGTACTCTCATCCGAGAGTACTTCTATAACTTTGATGTTATAATGAACGTGGTGTCAGCAACTGGGTCCGTCATCGGTGCTCAACAGGTTCATTAAGTGTCTGGTTGATGATATCTGGGAGAGCGGGAAGTGCTGTTGGGAAGTTGTGCCCTGTGTCCCTTCGGGTCTGTCCAGCTGGAGCTCATGCACCATTTCTGCCCATAGGAGCCCACTGTATTGCAGGGGCTGTCGCTCCGTGCACAGCTTGGGTCTGTGGGCAGAGTAAAAAGTCAACCCAAAATTCTTCAGTGGGACATTTTTCCATTACAAAACTTACAAAATCGATTACAAAATCCATTACAAAACCGGTTTGCGCAAACCAGGAGGTTTGGGGAACTGACCCAGTTTTGGGGACAACACTGAGACAACCCCTGTTTAGGACAACTTTGGTGCTGGTGGTGGGACGCTGCCCTGCAAAAGGCCCCGTCCGAGGGCTGCGGGGAGCACTCGCCTCCGTCGGGAAAGCGGCTGGCTGCTGCTGACACGGGCGAGCAGGATCTGGGGTGACAGTTTCTGCTGGAGAAGGGTGGGAAGAGGGGACCCCCCCCAGCAGCAGCGGCAGCTGCTGCCCCATCTCTCCTGCCGGGGCTGCGGGAGCCAGCCCAGCTCTTGGAGGCTTTTCCCTCTCCGTTTTCTCATGGCTCCCCATCCTAGATCCGCACACCGGCCGTAGCGAGGGTAGCTGGATTCCCCCTGTTTGGACTGGCAGAGAGGAATCCTGTCGCTCTGTCACAGGAATGGGCCAGCAGTCACAGGATGGGGTTGTCGAGGGCCCTGCCCGGGACCCAGAGCCCCCCAAGGGACGTGGAGAGCCCTGGGAATGCCGGGAGCGGCACCGAGCAAGCCGGCATCCTCAGTGGGAGCGGAGCCTCGGGGCACCAGCGAGTAAAGAAGGATTCACAGGGATTCTTCTAACAAAAACTTTCCGTTAATTCAACACAGATTATTTATGGAATTTCCCTTCTCTGAGAAAATGTCAACTTTTATGCAGAAATAGTGCTTTTTTTTCTCTCTCTCTCCTTTTTTTTCCCCTTTCAGAAATTCCCTCAAAAAAATCCCAAAAGCTTCATTAACAAAGATTCTCAGTTGTGTGTCAGGGTGTAATATTTAATATAAAATATCTCCCTATTGGAAGCTCACTATAGGCAAACTTACCCCAGTGCTTCACATTTGGTGTATATATCAAGGATTCTTGTAAAGTTGCACGCTATTCAACTAGAGATTTATCATGGGGTGCTCAACAAAGAATTATTTAAAAGTACCTACTGTATCATGGTTTCCTGAGAGCCTAATGTGTGTATGTGTATATATTTATATATAAAATACCTCTGAGCCATTATACGCTATTTCTGAGCACAGGGTTTCGAGTGTAAATCTAGAGGGTGTTTAAAAATAGGTGTCCTCCTGAAAATGCAGCGGAGTTTCAGAGGAAAAAAAAATCCTTAATCTTCCCCTTTCTGAAAGACATGCTTATTTGAAGGGAAATTCTGTAGGATTCATTTTAGATAGAACTTTTAAAGTATCTAAATTCTGCCAAGGGGGATATCTTCAGTGCGGCACTTTATATCTTGGTGATTTTTTTTTCTTTTTTAATTTCCCTCATCTGCACGTTTGGGGCGATTGCTCCGTGCCTCCTACGAGCAGTCCCGTGTAGTATTTTTCCCCAAGAGCTTCGCCGAGCGGGTACGTGAAGCGGTGGGCGAGCTTACACAGCCTGGAGCAGCCAACCGCTCCTTACACCACCATGCCGGAGCCTTCCCGGGGCGCCTTGAGCCCGGCTTTCCTGCCCCTAGGGAGATGGGCCCGCGGGACAGGAGCAAGCCGGGGTGTGTGACGGGCTCCTGGTGGCCTCTTGGGCTGCAGCTCGAGCCTCGGAGCCGGCATAGCCCCTTAGGCCGCGCTTTGCGTTGGGGGTTTTCTCTCTGGCCCTGACTAACAGCCAAGTTGCTATTGCTGTGTTCCTGGGGGGATCGGTGCTGCAATGTGCCCCATGCCTCGTGTTGTTGCTGCTCCCGCATGGGATGCAGCGCGGCTTCTCGCGGGCTGCTGCTCTGCTATGCGTGGGCTCGCGTCGGCTTTGCCCAGATCCGAGTCCTGGCAAAGCCACGGGGGACCTGGAGCTTCCCTTGGCACCGGGGGCAGCTGCGGCGAGTCCCTTTTCCCAGCCTTCCTTTAAGGAAGGGCAGCTCCAAAGTTTCCTCCCTGGCAAAGGGGGAAAGGGCGAGACTTGGTGTTTTGCAAAGAGCCGAGGGACAGGGTCTGAAGGAGAGCCGGATAAAGCAAGCGGAGAGGGCACCTGATCTCGGCTTAGCGAAGGGGCCGATTCCGTAACTCCTTTAAGCACAAGGCACCTGCAGGGTTCTATTCATGTTAATGTATTCAGGTTAACGGCATTCCTGTTGCTTAACAAGGCAGGGCTCCAGATCTCGGAGCCTGAGGTAGATGTGGGAGACAAAAGCCGAGTCCCTCCCGAGTTCCCGGTGTCCCTGTGCGCCAGGGACGCGGCCGCAGCTCCCGGGGCTGCTCTGCGAGGGTCCCGAGTTTTCCTTTCCCCCCAGCCCCTCTCCGTTTAATCCATCTGAGATGGATATTGCCTCTCGTCCTCACGGGGGCTGGAAAAAGCGCGAGCGAGGGCTGCTGGCCGCGGGGCTGCCGCCTCCCTCCCTCCCTCCATCCCTCCCTCCCTCGCAGCTGCGGGCGCGAGAGGCGCGAGCCGCGAGAACGCCCCAACGGCCACAGAAACGCTGCTCTGTGTGTGTGTGGGGCGGGGGGAAGCGGGCGGCGCGGCCCCGCGGGGCCCGGCGCGCCAGGCGCCTCCCCGCCGTGTTTCCTC
>NW_020455721.1:302960-349475 GCF_003342845.1 Nothoprocta perdicaria
CCGCGCGCCCCGCCGCCCAGGTAGGCTCCGCTCCGCTGGGCTCCGCTTTGCCGGGCGCCGCTTTGCCGGGCTCGGCGCCGCGGCGCCCGGCGGCGGCTCCCCCCGCGGCGCGCTTTGTTCGGCGCCGCGCTGCGGAGGGGTTTTCCAGGCTCCTCCCCCGCCGCCTCCCTGCCCCTCCATTCACGCTTCGCCCCTCCCGCGCTCCGCGTCCCGGGGGGCTCCGCAGCCGCCGGCCCCCGAGCCTTGAACCGCGGCGGCGGCTTCGCGCCGTCCCCGCTGCGCTTCCCGCGGGCCCGTCCCTCCTCCTCCTCCTCCTCCTCCTCCTCCTCCTCCTCCCCGCGCTCCGAGGGAGCAGCTGCGGCTGGGGCGAAAAAAGCCGCTTTTGGGGCCACCGCGGCGGCGCTTTGGGGTGCGGGGCCGGCCCGGGGCGCCCCGCTCCCGTTAGGGGCCGGGATGGGGCTGGCGGCCGCGGGAACGTGCCCGTCCCCGCGCCCAGCGGGAAGCTGAAGCCGTTCGGCGCTTCCCAGCGTTTCCCAGCATTTTTTTTTTTTTTTTTTTTTCTGTGTTGTTACGGATGGAGCAATGCGTGCGGACGGCCGGGCAGCACCGTGAGCGCGCCCTGTTTTCCGTTTCTTTCCCGTTTTCCCCTTGGCGTGATGATATCCTAGCGAAGAGCCATCAGTCGGGAAGAGTGTTCCCAGCTTCCCTTTGTGTCAGTCCCAGGCAGCTTCTTCTCCCGTTTGGGTCTTTTATGCAGCAACAGACAAAAGAAAACATTAAAAATTAATGATTATCTCCTTCAACAGTCTGTAGGCTGGCGGGGAGGGTGTAAGCAACAGCCCGGTTTAAGTGGGTTTGAATTCCACTTTTACAAAAACATCGCTGTTTGTCTTAAAAATCATCAGAACCCGGAGTTAACACTTACCTGGTAAAGCTCCTACATCCTATACCTTGTTTTGTCTTTTTTTTTTTTTTTTTTAATAGTTTTCTAATATGCCCATGTTAAGGACCACCTGTGGTTTCTATACATTAAAAACAATCCTCGTGGTGATGATGAGGAGGAAGCTGTTGATCCCTGGTAGCGCGGCCCTGAGTGGGGGGCAGCTTTTCCTGCTGTTCCGCTGCAGTGGGGGAGTCGCAGCAGTCCCTTAAAAGTTCTTAATGGCTTGTTATGTAGCTCGGAGGATTCTTGGTTAAAGCATTGGAGGGAGCTTGGTTCATGTTGGGGAAAAAAAGTGGAAGTTTTGGGCTGCAGACTTGGGCTTGTGCCCCATGAGTTGGAAATGAGCCCCTTAAGTGGCTCTGGAAGCCTCCTGTGGAGTTGGGCAGAGCTGGGCTTGGTGGCCGCGCGCCGGTGCGGGAGCTTTGCTGTTTTAAATATTTAGTACGTTTTATTTTTTAATAATATTTTGAATCTGCTGGTTTTTTTTTTTTTTTTTTTGCCCAGGACACACGTGGTTGGGAAATGTTTTCTGGCTAGAAAACAGCTGACAAATGTGGAAAAGTGTCTGAGCCTTGCCATGCCTCCTGAGTAACCCCAAAAGGAGTTTGAGCCTCGCTTAGTTTTCTTGTAATGCTGGAAGGTTTCACCCTGTACAGGATCGATACAGAGAAACCTCTCATTGCTTGTTTACAGTTCTTGTAGCCATTCAGGAGGAGAGGGGGCAGAGAATACTTACGATTTCCTTGTTAACGCATACATTTCCATACACCTCTTAACTTTTTTTCCTCTCTTTTCATTTAGCACACGGATTAGCTGACTCCTTTGACAAGTGTATGGAACTGCCAGCTCTCTGCTTGCTGCACTTTTCCTTCCTGGGAGGAGAAAGAGGCCTATGAAATTCGAGGAAAATGCCTCGGACGAAGCAGATACATCCCAGAAACCTGAGAGGTAGGTAGCTCTCAGCTGAGAAAGAAAAGCTCTTGGGAAACTCGGTTGCAGTTTCGGTGCCAAATGAATGGAATATGTGCTGGAGAAGTTTGTGTGGGTCCAAAAATATTTTGCACATGAGCTTTATGCGTAACCTGTGTGACTGCTGTGAGCTGGAGAGGAATAAGGGGGTTCTCCTTCCGATAGTCTATGTGCTTGACCATAGCTGGCAACAGCAGCCAGCATCCAACATCAAAAACGCAACGGAAGACATCGTTTCCTTACCAAATACTTACCAGCACTGAAGCATACAGGCAAGAGGCCAGTGTGTGTAATGCAGAAGCAGCGTGAGACTGGGCCCCGTGTGTCACAGCAGCGACCCGTTCGGCTCCCTTTGGAGGGGGCCGGAGCCTGCTCCCGTGCAGGCCTGCCCTGCTTACCCCCCGTGCCAGCCGAGCTCCCTCCGCAGCGCCGGGCTGCCACCCCGGGCCCCTCTCCAGGCTGCCCTCGCGCGGGGCAGCAGGAGCTGCTTGGCCCCAGAAAGGGGCCAGCACCAAGTGGCCTGGCCCAGGAGCGGGCGAGCGCGCGGGCATTTCCCTGCACAGACCCCCAGCGCGCTCGGCAGAGCTCGGGGCTGGCAGATGAGCGGGAGGAATCCGCTCTGACGCTTATTTGCTGCTCTCCTGGTAGTAGCAGCCCCGGAGGAATTAAATGAGGGGAAAAACACAGATTAGTTCAAGAGCAGAATTAGGTGCCGAGGGAGAACATGCCTCCCCCCTGCCAGTGCGTAGTTGCTATCAGTGCTTTTTCAATCTGGAGTTCGCATTTGCAGTGTGTGTGCATCCCTTGAAAAAAATTAAAAAGGGAATCTATTGAAAATCTGTAAATATGGGCATAAAGTTATGGGGGACAGGACAGCGCTTGATCCCCAACTCTTGGTGTGTGGTTTTTTTTTTTTTTTTTTTTTTTTTTAAAAGCAGTGTTTCAATTGAACTTAAGAGCCCTTTAACTTATAGTATGTGGAGCTGCATCAGCACCTTTGTGTGCATGGAGTGGGTGCCTGTATTGCCAGGAATCCCCGTCACTGAGGACGTTTTTGCTGCATGTGTGTTGAGGAAGCGCGGGGCGCCCTCGGTCAGTGGGACAGGGAAGCCCCAAAGCCCTGATTTCACCCATCGGGGAAGGGCCACAGCAGTGACGGGCACCTTGGAGCGCCTTACGTGTAGGAGCTGCTGTTTCCCCTGCTGTGGGACTTGAAGAGGTGAATTTTGATCCTGATTCGCAGTGTTACTGCTTAGCAAGTTACTGACTTGACTCAGGTTACGTTTTTTCGATCAGATATGGGAGTGATCTCGTTCTAGTGCCCTGTCTGGTAACTCCTACCAAGTTCAAAGCAATGTGAGGAAAGATAAATCTCTTGTAAAGCTCCTTGCAATTTTGTATTCACTTAAGTAAATGCATTTAAAATAAATAATCTAATTAAACACTTAATTGTGCAAGAAATAAATTGCATTTTTATGCTTTTTTTTCCCCTTGTGTAATTGTCCCCATCATTTAGCTATTATCACCCTCCTGAAATAGAAACTGATGGTAACTGCTATTCTTCTACAACTAATGGAGTTTGCCAGTAAATTAAGATGGATTAAATATTGAGAAGGTAAATAGAGGGATAAGCTGAAGCCAGAATTTGTAACTTTTTGTTTATAGTGAAAGATGATGTTAAAATGCATAGGTGCTGCAAACTTCAACACGTGAGCATGTATAGCTACTATCATGGCTTATTGGAGGTGAAGTGATTTAAAAAATCAGTTTACTTCTCATTAGTTATGCCCTATTTCCATTTTTAGCCTAGATAATGAGGAAAAAGGAATTTCAGTTTCTTTAGTCCTTTTATCAGTCCCTGAGATTATTGCATAAAATATTTGTTTAACCTCCCTTTTTTTTTTTTTTTCTGGGATTTGAAGAGGTTGAAGCTTCCTCAGGTCTTGTTTCTGACAGCTTATTTTCGTGTGAAGTTTGGCCGCTCCGAAGCTGACGGTCTGACATCGCTAGAGCTCTTAAGTGTGTTGTGTCTGTGATGTAATTTATGGCAATTAGTGAAGATAATGAGATTTGCCAAAGAGCAAGTGTCTGTGATCTGAGGCGAAACTCCGCGAATCGTGAAGTTACGTAACTTTCAGAAGGAAAAGGTTCAGGTAAACCTTATTTTTAGGGTGAGAGGTCCGTTTAAGTTGTCTGCACCGACCCTCCCTTGCGTACCAGGGGCAAAGAGCACTCGGTGGCCTTCCCTGCCTTCTCTCCCGCTCTGCTCAGCTCCTGTGCCCTCCGGCAGCCCCACGGCCCGCAGCTCGGTGCCAGGGTCAGCTGGACACGTCCAGGGCCCGTCAATGTTTAACCTCCCGGAGCGGTCGCCGTTGAGCAGCCCCTGACACGGCCCGCTGTGCCGCGCCGCAGAGGAGCTGCTTGGGCTGCCCTTGCTGGCCAAGTCAGCCTGGCGAGTAAATATTGGAGCCCCAGAATCTGAAATGTATACGTTTTCTATGGAGGAGAAAAAAAAATGTGGAAAATATTTATTTTAGTTAATCGTGCATTTCCTGGAGCATGGGAAGAAGTTTTAAAGGCTTTCATATTGTGTGCGTTAACAATCATCTACTTTTTTTTTTCCAATAGTCTGGGGAGCACAAAGGGCCATTCTTTAGTTTTCACAAGTAAATATAAGGTCTTTGGCAAAAGACTGTAAGACTCTTCTTTGTGACATGACTCTATTATGCTGATTTTGTGTACTTCTGAGAGCGCTTCCGCCTTTGTGCGGCCAGCGGCGGCCCTGAAATATTCTTCACTGAAGACCAAGTTTATTTGTTTTTTGAGCTGAGATCCCCTTCCCGCTTCTCTGTTTTCACTGTCTCTTTACGGATGAGGCAAGGTAGTGCTATGCTGGATTGCAGAAGGAAA
This sequence comes from Nothoprocta perdicaria, assembly GCF_003342845.1. Classification (NCBI taxonomy): domain Eukaryota; kingdom Metazoa; phylum Chordata; class Aves; order Tinamiformes; family Tinamidae; genus Nothoprocta; species Nothoprocta perdicaria. Next base: position 307,783 of record NW_020455721.1, read on the forward strand.
AGAATTGTATCAAGAGGAGGGCTTGTAGGAAGATTTTTTTTTTTTGCAAATGAGAAAATAAAATCAGGTGACCATCTGCTTTCATGGCTCTAGTTTTAGTGCCTGACCGGGGCTGAAGGACGTGTTATATCTGAAGGATGTCGGACTTGGCCTCCTGACTAATGTAACATTTGTGGTGAGCTCCAGCAATGGGGCTGAGCGGCCAGAATTTGGGAGAAGTCACGTTGCTGCAGGTCACGCAAACCCGTGCCATGAGCGTGTGCAATGCCCCACACGTAGGCAGTAGCTCCAGAAGTGAAAGCCCACGGCAGGCTGTACGTGGGGCTGCCGGAGCAGCAGTGCATCAGCAGGGAGGCCTGGCGGCCTCTCAGCCTCTCGTGTTCCTGGCGGAGAGCATCGTCGTCCCTCTGCAAGCGTGCGCTGCCAAAGAGGAAAATACCCGTCTCCGTCTGGAGGTAGGCCGATAAAAACCCACCCAGGTCATTGGATTCTCCACTCTTTCCCAAGTATCCCAAGGTCTCCGCTTCCCAACTTGCTTCCTTTGTCACCTGAAGCTTGTGCTGCCCGACAGAAGGCTGCTTTCCATGCAGTTGTGCTGAGTGTTTACATGGCCGAGCGCTACGCAGCCGTAGCAGACGTTTCACAGAAGCAGTAATGTATTCCCAGAAGCACAGTTACATTAGAGAATCCTGCTTTTAGCGGGGCTGAGTGGGCTTGGGTTGTTGTCAGATGCTTGTGTGGATATAAAGTGAAGAAACAACTGTTTTTGTTTACTTGGACGTATCCAATTCCAGAGCTTAGACGTGAAAACTCATTTGTGCAGCGTTTAGCACGATACTCTGGTTCACGAGTATGAAACAGTAAAAAATTTTGATCTTAATCTGTCTATATTTAAGCCTCTTATTTTGTAAAAACACAAATTATTTCTGCTTCTGTTTTTCCTTTTCAATCGCATGCTTCCATTTGAAGCAAACGACGGATGGGCACGTAAAGTTCAACAGCCTTGTCAATCTTTTAACACTTGGTATTTGCTGAGGAAATGCGAGTCTAATGTGAGCAGCTTTGCTGGATGGCTTTGCTGTAACCTGAGAAGGGTGCGTTGGTTTGCTGGAAAGCTGGATACCTTCTGGGCCTTGTGATTTCCAGAAGAGTTGGGCATCTGCTGAGTCTTAACTGCAAGTCAGGAGAAACTCTTGGAGTTGGTTTAAACTGATAGCGTGCTTTCGCTGCTGACATAGGCCTCTCTGCATTAAAAGGTAGCAGGTTGATATTTCTTGTTGGTGTGTGGCATGTATGGTGTATAATCAGTCATTGTGCTGTACTTTAATTCAGGGTTTGCATCATGAAATGCCTAAAAAGCTTCTTGGGATTTCACAGAACTCATATTTGTGGCTTGTGCCTGCTTAGCTTAAAAGAGGAGTGCAAGGAGAACACCTGAATTTTGGGTCTTAGCGTTGTGTCTGCTTCTCTCTGAGGTATGTATGGGGTGCATGGTAGGGCATCCAGTGTGCTCGTGCTTTACATTCTGTGAGGTGCCTGTCCCCGTCTGGGAAAACTCTGTGGAGAGGGCTGGGATATGCGCCTTGCTCCAGCTTCCCGAGCGCGCGTGCGGCGGAGGAGCAGGGGCTCGCAGCTCCGGCTTGGTGGCTGTGTCTTAGAAATGGCCACTGCTTCCTCAGCAGTTCTTATTTCTGCAGCTCAGATGATTTTTATGTCGTGTTTTGTAGAAGCTGAACTTGACCAAAAGCTCTCGTGGTGAGGTCGGAGCAGACGCCTGGCTCTGCGTGTGCCGCCAGCCTGAGGAGCAGGAGCTCTGCCCGTGTTGTGCCCTGCACAATCTCTTGCACACCACACAAGTAGTCAGTCCAGGCCTCCTATTTCTTATCTGAGATTCCCATGTTTCTTTGTCCCATCTCTGTCTTCTGTCTTGGCCATTTAGACTTTAAGTACTTTTAGACTTTTTCTGGATAAGAGCTGTTTTTTAATATGTGAATGTCCAGCATTTTACTACTTGGAGATTATCTTGTCCACAACTTCTAAATGCTACTGCAATAAGGTATATATGTTATACTGCATCTGATAATGTTTCCACGTGGGAAAAAAGAAGTCAAAAATATTCTGTGGTGTTAGAAGGGCTGGATTTAAAGCTATGATTTGTTACCTCCTCTCTCCACCTGGCCCTGACTCCCTGTTATGTGTCTGTGAATTGGATCACATAGGTGCTAGTAGCAGAAGCTTTGGTCCGCTTGCTGTGCAGCGGGGCTGCGCCACGGCTCATGGAAAACCGCAGGCTGGCAGTGGGAGCAGGAGAGGACGCTCGGAGGGAGAGGGCTGTCTAATGTGGCCCTGCAGGACCTGCTTTGCCTCCCTGCTCCCGCCTTGGGGCCTCCTGAGCGAGGCTGAGCAGGTCTGTCGAGCTGCCGCGCGCCCCCGGGCCGAGACACTCGTGTAGGAAAGCTGAGGTTGGGCTGCAGGTCGTCCGCTCTGGGCACGATTTGAACGTAAAGCACCCCGAAAGCACGAGGAACTTGGGAAAAACAGGCCCTAGGTGGCTTGAGGTTTGAAGACCAAAAATTAGCCAACGCTTTCTTTTAATCTGCCTAGGCCTCTGTTCTTGCCTGTAAACAGGAGAGCCCAGTACCACCCCACCTAAGCTTCTGAGGGCTCAGGAGTCGAGGTTGTGCAGCGGTCAGACGCTGCTGTGGTCGAGTAATGGGAAAGGTGATGAGGAAACGGGTGGTCTTGGATCCAGCCTGGGGTGTGCAGCACGTGTGGCCCGGAGCAAGCAGTACGGTGCGCTTTGCACACTCAATGGGGTTCTGTGTGAGCAACCTTGATTTTGCCCTTCTCCAGCCTCTCGGTGCTTCGCTTCAAAGCCTTTAGTATTCTTGAATGTTACTTCCTATCTTTTAAATAGCAGAAAGGGAAAAAGAAGAAGGGCAAGAAGTGCTATCGTGTTGAAGCCCAGTGCAGCTTGTGTGAGTCATCAGTGTCCTGGGACCCCAGAGTGCAAGAGGGGCTTTTACCATGTGCAGTGCTGCCCTGCATGGAGGGGCAGCAGGGAGTGCTGGGGGAGCAGGCCCGTCCCTGAGCTCGGCAGCTTGTGCTCTGGGGTTGAGCTGCTCGTCTCTTAGGAGAGAATATCTTGGAGGTCTGAAACGTTTGTGCTGTTTTCTGTGGTGTCCTGGCTCTTATGTGTGGCATAATCTTGCAGAGTTTCAAGTTGGTGTCAGGAGACTTGGCAGTGAAGGGTGCTGGAGAAATCCGTAGAGAGGAATATCTTTAATTACATAATTTTATGACTGGATTGTAGGACGATTTGAGGCCATCGCCATGGGCAGAAGTGGCCTTTCCCTCCCCTCAGTCTTTCGTTCCCCACTGCGTGTTGCCCCATGTGGCTCGTGCCCCATAGCGGGGGTATCTAGCCCTGCAGCGCGGGACACAGTGGCAGCCAGAGTGCCTTGGGCTGATTGGAAGGAGGGGGAGGTAGATGCTGATCTGTGGGGTCAGATCCCCACTCGGGGGCACGACAAGGTGACAGAGACGGGCAGGTCCAGCAGCCGTAACCGCAGCTGCTTCTGGCCGTGTCAGCCCTGCCAGGTTTGTCATTCAGCCTCACACGTGTTTGTGCTAGTGTGAAGGGTATGGAGATGGAAATAAGGAGCCTGGAGCAGGTAGAATTACAGGATTTCTTGTTGGTTTTTTTTTCAGTGCCTGTGCTAATGTTTGCCAGCTTGAACTCATTGTGAAACTATGCTGGAAGCCTCTCTTTGCCATGTATAAGCAGCAGTCTTTTTTGAGCCTTTTAAGTTGTCTAAAGGCAGGTATATAATTTGTAAGGATAGCAAACGATCTGTTTCTTATTTCTTGTTTACTTGTTTTTTCCCTCTCTGTACTCCCTTCTATTGACAAATTTCAAAAGTGGGAAGTACTGGAGGTTTTTTAATGAATGGCTTTAAGAACCCTACTACTGGTAAGCAGGGAAGCAATTCAGCTTTTCATATTTCTTTACATTAATTAAGGGGAAAAAAAAAGAGAAGAAATCTGGCATAGAAAGCTTCGCTCGGAATGGATGAAGTTTGGCTAAGATTTAAGCAATTAAAAAAAGGTCCTAAGAAATTAACATGATTGTAGCTGGCACCGTCAGTTTTGAATATGTATTTATAGACTTCTGCTTATGCATGCTAAATATCAGAAAAAGAGAAAATGGGGATGGAAATAGAATCTGCTCCATACATACAGTGGCAGCAGTAGGTGCTTGCAGAAAGAATTGAAATAATTAGGAGGAGAAGGACAGAAGAACAGTATTGCAAAGAAACATTGATGAGAATGGCTTGGCAAAAGCAGAAGAATGGAGGAAGGAGTTTGGTTTTGGTTTCTTGATGGGAGAAAAGACCTGTTGATTTCTATGACATAGACATCATCCAAACTGCAGTTGGAATCAAGCTTAAGCTAAAAGGAGTTAGTGAAGGGTAAAGTTAAAACCAACTGGATGCCTGCAGACACAAAAAAGCAGCAGGGAACTGGGCCCTGGAGGTTTGTGCAAACCACTGAGATTTCTGTGAGAATAAAGTGAGGCAGAAACAACAGGTACAGAATTGAGTCTCACCCTCACGTCCTTTTGTCTTTGGGCTTGTTAATGGAACGTGCAGGAAAAAGTGCTGTGGAATTTGTGTCGTGGCTGATGGACAAACACCGATGTTCATAAACATAAAATAAGCTGAAGTCGTGCTATAAATAATGAGCTGTAGTTGTGAGAAGAGGAAGAAAAACCAAGGCTTCAGCAGAAGCTCTTCCAAGCATTCCTTTTAGGACAGGTAGTTGACTCTGGGGTGAAACTGAGTTACTGAGCGAGTGGATAGGGTCAAATAGGTGAGAGATCTTCCTTACTGGTTTATGATTAACTATGCCTTAAGTGTCTGTTCTGAAAAATGGACCAAGTTTATAGTCTAACATTTTCCTTAATTATCTTTTTCCTACTTTAAAAATCTCTGTTTCATTATTTACAGTCGTGTCGGGGTTTGTGGACTTCACATCTATCAGTCCCCCAACCTCTGCACCAGGCCATGCTCTATAATTGCACGGCTCTTTTGCTATCCCGAGCTCAGTGAGTTTTCCAAGAGCATCTTTACTCTTACAAAGCTCATTGCAATGAATTCCATGGAAGAAAAAAGTCCAAATGACTCCGGAGCGTGGCATTTCCACTCAGCCCGTGCATTACACCTTGCTGGGGTGTCGGGAAGGGCGTTTGGGTTGAGCAATTGCCTGTTGCTGCAGCAGGGGAGTGGCGGCCTGTGGGGCAGGAGAGTGCCGGGGGGGCAACCCCTAACGCTCCACGTGGACCAAGTCACGGAGCAGAGAGCTGCTCTGCTGCAGCCACCATCGCCTCTTGTCACGAGCGGCCTCTTCTGAGCGCAGCCTCATGTGCTGAAGCTGAAGAAAAGACAAGTTTTCTGAGTTGTTTCGTTGATTTTTAAATCCCAAAGCTATTCCTCTTCAGTGTGAAAGGCCTGAATTTTCAGTTCCCTATATTCACACAATTTCGTTTCCAACTTGAAAATACCGAAAATGTTTATACTGGAGAACATAAAGGAGAATTTCCAGATCTGCACATTTTTGAAGGAGCTAGTTATGCAAATAGGTATTTCCTAGACTTGTTCGTGCAGACGTATGTTGGACTTCTGTAGCAGAGATTCTAATTCAGTGATGGCTTCTGTGCTGATGAAGACAAATGCAGGCGCTCTGCTCCACTTGGAAATGTAAGATTTTTTTCCTTTCTGTGTTCAAACAGGATGAATGAACTGAATTTTAAATTTCAAGTCAGATGTGCTGAGCAGACTGCAGTCTTTCCCTTCACTTGCTTGTATCTACTATAACTCAGAATATTTGCATTAAGAGGAACAGGGGGTTTGGAGCAGGTGTTTGGAGCCTTGTGTGGCATTTCGGGGGGGAAGCGGGGAAGTTCTTGTTTAGTAAGCTAAGCAGTACTGCTTGTTTTATACAAATACTTTAAAAATATGCTTAATGCTTCCTTCAGAATGAGATGGCTTGGAAAAAATGCTGACTTTGCAATTCCCTTATGATCTTTGGAGGTAGGCTGGGAAGGAAACCGGTCTGTAACGATCCAGGTTTTGTTAGGGCAAAGCTGACATCTGTGTGCTTGGGCTCACCTTGGACTGAAGGCTTTGTTGGGGCCAATATGATAGGTTAACGTAGCCAGTTGGATTTGCCATCTGCACGTTTAAATGTTGGAATACGTGGTGGGTGATTCCCTGTGCCGCGGGCCCCATGGCGGCTCTGAAGCCGGGGTGGGTCCGAGTTCCTGGGCCCGTGACATGGCGGCAGGGTGGGCGGGAGATGGCGGGAGGCGCCGCCGCGGTGCCGTGGGACCCCGCGCTGCCAACGGCCGTGTTGGCCGGGAAATCATTAAAATAGCCTGGAAACGTGTAGTCGCTGCGGAGCGGGAGGGCCGAGGCCTGCGGGCTCATGAACCGGCATCGACCCTCTGGTGCCTGGCCTGGTTTTGGGGGTGGGAAGAGGCTCCCATACATGGAGCAGTATGGGTTTAACAGCGGAGCACCGCTGAGTCATATGGGAGATCATCTGCTGCTGCTTACCCTAAAGACTGCTGCAGTGGAGCCAGGGAAAAAATGTGCTTAGAAAGAAATGGCACTTAAAAACCTTAACTTCTGCGGTGCCTCGGCCCGCACAGAGCTGCTGGCAGCCTGGTGGAGAGGGGGATCCGCGTGGAACGACACGTTCCGCCCTTCCCCGGGGTTTCTCATATAAAAAGGGAGATTTAGGTGCCAGATCTGTTGAGAAAACACAGTGATATATGTATCTATAGCTTTAAAAATATTCTCCTTCCTATTTTTTGTTAACAAAATATGTATTTAGCCAAGCTGAGCATGTCTATTGTAGTAATGAGGTGAGTTACAGAAGAGGGTTGCTTTGTTTAGTATAAAGACACTGCTTTGGTGACAAAAAGGCAGATTAAGAAGTCTGAAAATGCTGAGTTTTATAATAGGGATGTTTTAATAATTTTCAAACCACATCTCTTGCGTGATGTACACGGTGGGTTTGGGGAATCTGTCTCAAATTTTACAGGTTTTTGTGCAGGGGGTGGGAGGCTGCCCCTTTCCCTGATGCTGCTTTATGGAGCATTTTGATCCTTTCCTCTGGATGTTTTTCCTTCCTTTTAAACAAAGTGTATTTCTGAGCCAATAAAAATCTCACTTTTAGAACACAGAGTAGGTATGTTATGGACGCACATGCGTCTGGATGTGTGGACATTTCAAAATAATATTTTCTTTGTATGCTTTTGCCTTTTTTTTTTTTTTTTTTTTTTTTTTTTCCTCCCCCCTCAAAATTCTGGAGACAAAACCCCAAACAATGATGTAACTTCTGGAAATGCGAGAAATTACTGCTCTGGCTACAGTATAATTTTGCTCCTGTTAGACTTATGAAACCTGATGTTGCTGAATCTGCCTGTCGTTCTTAAGAGCCCCGATCATGGACAGGAAACCTGTGGCTGTAAATGGCAGAAAGAAAAGGCAGTTTCAGCTGTTGGGCTGCTAAACGCGGGTCTCATTTGCTGTTCAATTGGTGGATCTGCTCATTTAGGGTCATTAAGTAACCTGGTTGTTGGGTTTGCTCGGAAACTCTGCAGCCGCGCCAGCAGTTTATGATTTTCTGAAGCTTTCAGGTGTCTTGACTCTGCGTACGCAGGAACCCTGTAAGGATAAACTGTGAATTCCTCAAAGCAGCGAGCTGGAATCTCCTGCGTGGGGCCTTTGCCTGCGGGATCCCGAGTGAAAGGGCGCAAGGAGGCAGATCGGCACTTGTCTCCCTGCTCATGGGAAGTTTTCATAGGCATCAAGGCAAGATATGGCCTCTACACAAAACTGGGTCTCGTTATTAGTAATTTTTCCAGTATCTTGCGTCTGAATTCTATGTTTTTTTTAAAGTACATTCCTTTTCAAGAGTGTCATTTGAGCTTTTCTTCTTCTTTTTTTTTTCCTCAAGTGACATTTTTGTGGTTTTCTTCCTTCTCCATGCTTTTTCTCTTCTATCATTCTTTTCTGAGGGTGACTTCTAGTCCTCACTATCTATGGGTATTGATCCAGTTCTCTTATAATATCACAAATAATCTCATGTATGTAAGAAACAAGAAAATTCATTCCAACCTTTTATTCCTCTGCTGCTTTTTGGTCTGCTGAGTCTTTGATGTTGCTGACACCTTGTATGTTTTGTCTTGGCAAAACACCAATGTTGTCCTTGAGTATTTCTCTGAATTGACTCAGACCTTACACGATGAAGCTTTTAAAACAAATAAAATTCACAAAATATGTCTCTTTGGAATAATATTTTTTTAAAAAAATCTTTGAGACAGAAAATTGCCCGTAGAGAAATGTGGTATGTTGAGAAGGGAAGTTGAGAGATTTGGAGGCTGTGATACAAGTCTGGGAGGTGTTGCATGTGGCATCCCTGAATAAAAAGCCTTGGATGCAGGGAGGAGTCTTAAGTGTTAGTATTCTGGTGGTAGGAAAGAACGGCTTGGGAGGGAGGTAGTGGCCAGTGTCTTCCAGAGCTGGAAGTTTCTGGCTAACCACTTGTTTCTGTGGCAACATCCAAACCTGGAAATGCTTTAAAATTTCCACATGTCAGGAAAAGGGGCAGGGAAGAGGCCGCCTATCTTCAAGCTTGCCAAAAGGGTTAATGTAAATGCAGAGTCACCTACTTGTTATCTGCAAGTTCATTTGAATCCTGTTTTTCTGGTAAACAGTGATGTAGAACATCTCTCTCGAGCCAATGTTGTAAGTCATCATATTTTTTTTTTTCCTCCATGAGGCTTCAGAAACAGTTTTGGCAACAGTAACTAACACACAATTTTCCCGGAGAACCCCCAGTAAATACAAGGGAAGCTAGTAGTCGTTTTTAATGAACAGAGCTGCATTCTCTTATTTCAGTGTTTATATCCTGGGCATGGACTGCATTTAAGTGTGCAGTTTGGCCTTTGCAAGATTTGAGGCATGGGGAAAGGAGAAAACCTTTCAAATGCTAAAGACTGTGGTAGAGGGGAGAGGGGTGAAATTGAGTGAAAAATTGATGTTTTCACTTAATGGTGGAATTCTGGGGTTCCTTAATCAGACAGGGGAAAGGAAATAAGTTTCTTTTGCAACTTCTGCTTTTCCTGGAAGAAGTTCAAACTATGTTTTAACTAGAGTGTGAAGTTAATGCACTAAATGCCTCCTGCCCCTCCTCATTTTGTCGACGACTAAGTAAGCACTGAGCTTGTGCAAAAGCTTCCGAGATGTTTTTTGGGATTGGTTTAGGAATTACTAGTTTACCTGCCCATTTAAATCTTCATTTTCATTGCAACGTTTGCTTCACACATGTAGCAGAAGAGTTGCTTTGTGTGCACATAAATGTGTATTTCTTGCTCGTAATAGCAATGATTCTAATGGTGGCTGTTAGGTACCATGGCAGATAGTGGTTTGCTCTGTGGTTCCACTGGTTTTGCAGAATTGAGGCTCTTGACCGGAGGGGTATGGACGTCGCTCTGGGCTGCAGATCCAGCTGCAACCTGGCTGAGGAGAAGCTGGCCGATCCCGCAGCAAGGTTGGCCTGCCACGTAAGCACGCAGTAAAACACGAGCATCTGACAGCTCTGTGGCTTAAACCAGGGGATCTGACACAAGCACATGGAAAATTCATGCAACGGGGACTGTATCAAAACAAATTCTGCCGAGTGGCAAACCCAAATCCTTTCCCTCCCTTCCTCCCTCCCTTGCTTTCCCATGACTCTTTATTTCTGCGCTGTGTGCTTCTCCTTTGTGGCACTTTAAGCGCCACAAATTTTACTCTTTAAGAAGAAGAATACACAAATATTGAACAGTTGCTCAAAGAATTTTTAGGTAAAAATGAGTAAACTTTGTAAGAGAATATTCAAGTAGAGGTGCCATTGAGAAGGTGAGGAAGAGCTTCTGAAAAGCCATCCTCTCCTCTTCCATTTAATGCGACTGCCCAAAGAGAAGGAGAACATATTGCACTGTGGTATTTGAAAGAGAGTTTTGGAATTATTTGGGTTTGTTTTCCTTCTGAACGTGCATAGCCATCTGAGGGAAATTTAATTTTTCCAATGCCATCTGGGTACACTCGCCCTTCCTTCCCCCCTCCCCAGCCCATGTATTTTTGCTGTATTGGTTTGGATGTGCTTTAAAATACTTAGTCTTCTCCCTGCCTCTGTGCAGGTTGTTTCTGATGAACTGGCAGTGGCTTGGAGGGCTATGAAGGGGTAGAATAAACCAATTTTTCTCTTAGCAGGCAAATCTATAATCAGGCCAACTGATTTTGTTTCATAAATGTCTCCTCCTTTTATTCTTTCCTCCTGCCTCAGCTGCTTTCAAAATTGTTTTACCTAAGCAGTACACAAGTAAGTAATTCACAGTTGTCAGTCTTTTTGCATGTGTGATTCCCAGACTACTCAGTGCTCCTTGTCTAACTGTTACATTTGCACCGAGGTGCCATTTGTGCGGCTGGTTTTCTGCTGAGAAAACTGAAGAAAATAAACCAGAGCCGACTTCAGCATTCGCACTGACGTGGTTCTCTATCCTTGAGCTAGTTTAAAATCACAGCAATTAAGTAGTTACATTTTTCACTGTCGTTGAGGGCTTTTATTTGCTGTTGTTGTGCTCCTTGCAAGATGCTTTTCAAACTTAAAGTATTGCTGCTGTATCTGCTACATGGTCAAGAAGCCGGGATCCCAGAGGAGTGAGAGATGAGCCCAGGTTTTCCCGCATGGAGCATCCCTGAGCGCCAGGACGTCATGCGTGCAAGGGCCTGGTTGGACGCAGGCCCCGCGTGGTCATCCCGGGTCGCGCTGGCAAGCGGAGCCACCTCTTTCCTGGCGCTCCCGGGGAGCAGCTCTCGGCGCCGTGTTTTCCGCAGCCCTTTCCCGTCGTTTTTCCGGGCTGTGTGGCGCTCCCCTCCCTGCCCAGCTGCTGCTCTGTGTCTCTGCCCGTCTCTGGCTCTGCCCCTGTGTGGCTGGGTCAGTGTGCTGGCGGCCTCGCTCCGTAGGCGTGGGGCTCCGCTGCAGGGAAAGCCCTAGAGATGCCCAGCGCTGGTCCGTGTGCTCTGGCTCCCTCCGATTTTGGGCGCTTCTTGCCTGTGATTTAAGGAAGGCTCTTCATGGCAAATGGGTTATTGAAATGATGCGGCCCAAGACATGGTTACACTGGCAAGGAAGTAACAAATGGATGTCCCACCGGTGAGGATTATTCCCTCTCATAGTGCCTGAGTCCATCCCTACGTCCCCACAAGTAAGTCGGTGTTTTTTTGGGTTAGCCAGCCTCTTGCAGTGAGTGTGGCCACAGCATCTCTGAACGTATAGAACTCCATACACTGGACTAAGCCCTGGGCTGTGAGTTTGAGTTTTGGAGCACGTAGACCAGCTCCCCTGCCCCTTCTAGACCGTGTTTCAGAGAAGCCGTGGGCTTCTGGCTCGCGGGAGGCGGCCGCTGGGCTTCCCCAGCGCTGCGGCGAGCTTTGTGCTGAGGCGTTCAGTGGCTCGCGCTGCTGCTGTGCCCAGGAAGCCTGCAAAGCACAAGTTGCTGCAGATTGTTCTTCGTGTGCCTGCATGAGGAAACGTGCTGCGTGGCTGCGTTTGGAATTGCTGCTCCCGATGCACGTGCAGGGCCCGCCGCGGGAGCTGCACGAGCGCGTCCTTCTGTGCTGCGTGGAGCAATGAGACCGGCTGCGTGTGCACACCCGGGAGGGCCTCTGGGAGAGGGATGGGGCCTGTAGCTCTCCAGGTGCATTATTCCCTGGTTAAAAACATTCTTGAAGTGCCTGTTACCTTGCTCGCTTTGTTTTCCTTGCACTGATTATTTAGCATACTTCATATTGGCAGCGCAGACCCCAAGAAAAAAAAGTCCATTGGAAAAAAGTTTCTTTCTTTTTTTTTTTTTTTTCCAGAGCTGAATCCAACCCCCCTACAGTTTTTCTCGTTTTGGAAGCAGGCTCTGCAATTGCCACAGCAATGCTTTTCCAAGGCGAATGATTTGCTTCATTCCTCCTGTTTTAACTGTGCTCCTTCTGTGGCAAGGAAGCGGAGCAATGCTCCGGAGCTCCTCCATGCAGAGCCCTTGATGCATCACCACAAAGCTCTTAGGTGGCCACTGAGTGCAGAAGTAAGCCCAGGAAGGAGAACTTTGTCCATATCTGTGAGAATCATGTGTGGATGTTAAAGCCTGCAGCTGAAAGGGAGAGGTGCTGCTGTCCTGTTTCGTTCATACTTAACACCCATGGAAACAGTTTTGGATGCACTTCCTCAGAGAGGATTTTATATGCTCTTTATCAAGAAAAAAAGTGATATAAAAGTGTCTTACTTTTTAAGAAGGTGGATTTAAAGGGCGGATTTGGTGACGAGGTCAGTAAGTGGAAGTTAGGAAAGCAGATTTTTGACTCTTTATGCGGAATGGATTCACTTTATGCGTGCTTCTGTCTGTGTTTTAGTGAGGCTTTCACTTCGCTGGGAGGAGAAGCGCGCACTTCTGTCAAGAGCATAATTCCCCGTTATTTTCAGCGGGTGCTCAAACACTCCTGGAAATTACAGCTTCTAATTGAACAATTCACCCCGTCCCCCCTGCATGCAAACTCATAGCGAAGGCCGCCGTGGCCGGCTGGAGCGTGTGGTAAATGGTGCCTTTTCACAGTGGAATTCCCCCTGAGAGGCCGGGGCCTTAAAATGCCGAGTGTTTCCACAAACAATTCCCATAACGGAAGCGCAGCGGAGGAGAGAGCTTCTCCCGACGGTTTTCCCGGTGAGAGCTGGGGAAACGTGGAATCTCAGGCGTTGGTCATCGGCTCTGGCCAGAAATGCAGGCGGTTTTGGTGGTGCGGAGGATCCGTGCTACGAAGGCTGCTGAGGGGTTTTGTGTGGGCCTGTGTTGCACACACGGGACAGCAGCTGTCGCTTAAGGGCCTTGCAGGGGCAAAGCAGCAAGGTGAGGCACGTCGGCAGGAGCGGCTGGGCTGCTGGGCACGTGACGTGTGTGTGTGTGTGTGAACCACTGGCTGTCTGACATGTCATTTGCTCTCTGTAAATAACTCCGGTGGTGGTTTCCTTTCCGGTGAGTATTTCGGTAAATAAATAAATAAAGCAAAACCCTTGAGAAATGAATGGAAAATGTGAAATGGGAAGGGCGAGGGGGTAGAAGGGACTGTATGGCGGTGGCGGCAGTCTTTCTAAAAACAGTACCAAATCTTGCATGGAGGAAACTAGAATGCTTCATGTTAGTTTCGGCACGAGAGAAGCGCGAGTGGCTGCCGGTTTGAAGCACAAAGCTTACCAGGTAGCTACCGGTAGCTACTCGAGCCGTAATGCACAAGTGTTCCCATTGCAAAGTGAACCCACGTGGAGATTGCAGCGTGGAGAAGCTGACAGGTCTGTGTCTGCCCTGCGGAGCCTGGTGCCTCGGGGGAATCCTTCGAGATCTGTGGCTGCAGGTAGGTGTCTCGCCGCCTCCGTGGGGCGAGAGGAGATGGAGCTGGGCAAGGGGGCAGGAGCCTTTCGGCTGGTGCTTTCCTTGGAAAGATGCTGGTCGGGTAATGGCCGAGGGTCTCGTGGAAGAGCCTCTCTTGGGAGTAAATCTATCTAGGAACAGGCATGTGGTGTCCTGGAGCTGCCCATAGCGGTGCTCCTGCCAACACTGCTGTGTTCTCGTTGCTCAGCGCAGTGGAGGCAGCTGTTCCCATTCACCAGCCTCGTTACTGCTGTGCTAGGGAGGAAAGTTCATTGGAGTGATGCTTCCACTGGACTGTCTTCATCGGTAGCTTTCTTTGTCAGAATGGTTCCATGTGTAATAACAGAATTTCAAACAGGATGTGGAATATGTATGTTTTCAAAGAGCCTGTAGTGCACTTGGAATCCTTGACACTTGCAGCATTTTCTCTTGATTTTGGTACAATTCAGTCTCCAAATGGTGACTGAAGAACTCCTGGGGTCCTGTGAGCACTAACCATGGACACCCTATGAATATTGATGGTCCAGAGTCCATTGAAGTCTGCTATTCCCAAAGTAACGTATCCAGGTGAAAGCTAACAGCGGACATTGCTGGTACTGGAACCTATTACCCAGCCCATGTGCTCCTGAGGAGCAGCTTTTTGCTTTCTTTTCGTGGAGTATTTAGGCTAGGGCCATAGGCAGTGGGCTGGTGTGAATGCTGTTTCTGTCCTACGCAGCTTTTATTTATGATGAGCTCCTTGCTTGCCTCAACTTCCGTAGAGGTCAGGTTCTGAGCAAAGGGTGATGCTTCCACCAAATCCTCTGCTTCCTTTGGGAACACAGGAAAAGGAGAATTGAGATTTCTTCCTAAGTGCTGTCTGTGCCTGTGCTTGTCATATTTACCCCTATTTCCAGTGACTCCTCCGGTGTGTATTTCTGATTACATGTGTGTATAGCCTGCATTTCAAGTGAAACATCTGTTTCAGCATCGTGCTGACCTCAGAGCTCTGGTTCTTTATTCCTGCCTGTAAGGCTCCATTTGCTGCTTTCCTGGGCTGGATATGATTTCTAACTTTGCTGGCATTTTAATGTAATAGTCTCCATGAAACACCAGGTTGCTTTTTTTTGAGAGAGAGAGTCTGGGGTATTTTGTTTGTTTGGATGTTTGCTTTTTAACCAGTTTAGGTTCAAGAATTTTAATAGCGGACTGAGGACTTGGTGCAGCTGCTGCAGCATCTGAACATTGAATCATATGAACATTTTTGGGGACTGTAGCAGAGAACAGGAGTACAGCAAGATGTTGTGAAGGAACCAGAATGGTGTAAGTCACTTATCTGCATAGGAAATGTCTAAGAATAAATGTAATGTTCCAGGATCATCTTTCCACAAAGTTGATTTTTCTGTTTGCTTGAAGTAAAGATAATAGAGAGCAATGCAACATTACCAGAGCCTGGCAACGAGGTTCTCACAGGAGTGTAGGTAACACTATTCTGGAGAAAATTCTTGTTTAAATTACTGATGTGACTGAACTTCATACGAAGAAGAAAGGGGCAAGAACAAGGATAGATGTTTGACGCGAAAAGCCACCCAAACTGAATCCAGATGGAGGAAGTGGGATCTATGCTCCTTAGCTGCAGAAGGGCTCTCCCATGCTTATCCTCTGTTTCCTATTAATTCCAGCACAAAGCAAGGAACTCTGCTGCGTTTCAGCGTTGCAGCGGAGAGTAAGGAAGTGCTGCCGCTGTCCGGGCGTCACGCTTTCCTCAGCGATGGCTTCGTGGCCGTGCTCTGCTGCCGCAGAGGACAGAATATCTCCTTTGTCCCCGTGCAGCACGAGCAGCAGCCGGAGCGATGCCTGCGACCGGCCCAGCCTTCGGCAACAAAGTGCCCATTCAGTGGGGAAAAGTAGTTTGTTTTAGCTGTGTACATGGTGTCTCTGTTACATAAGCCATTCGTGGTATAATTCAGGAGGCTGCGCGGGAATACATTGGCCGTGGACACCCATCTGTTGGAGCAGATACTGGGGCGGGGAGGGAAGCACCGGTTTTCAGTCAGTTGCTGGGAGAGGCCCTCCAAAGGCAGCTGAATTGGAGCCTCTTAACATCGTGTGACAAGTGCTAGAAACAGCAGTGAGAGTGGAATAGATGTTCAGTCACACAAACATACCTGCTTTTACCCTTCATGAGCCTAGTGTCAGCTTAGGTGTTTCTTAAATTCTGCACTGGATGGACTGTTAATGAAAAAAACCAGCCCTGAACATAGTGCCTGGGCTACCAATCTTCTGGTGCAGTGTTGGTGTTTTAGTGGGGCTGTAGGAGGAATAACGATAAGATTTGGTCGCTGAACTTTGCAGAGTTCCTGCTGTTATGTGTGGTGTTTATTGGAGGTAAATCCACTTGCCTTCTGTGATTAATGTTCTGCGTCATGACGATGGAAAATGTGCCTGCTAAGCAAAACACTCTGACTGCAATGGAAAGTTAAAAGGGAAAAAAAAGAACCACTGAGGTACCTCAGAAGCTGGTGGTACTGAAAATGTTGCATGGGTATCCTGAATGAGAAAGAAATGGTGTATAATGCAGAGACTTTGATCAGCTAAAATAATGCAGTTTTGTGCTTTATTTTGGAGGACTTAAATGAAATAGACATTTCCAGGCATTGTAGATTGTCCACGTTTTGTGTGCCCTTCTGCCAGGGAGGCACAGGGAGATGCCTCCTGGCAGGACAGCTCCCTCTCTCTTGGCATTTGATGCCCCTGGTCCTCAATGTAACCTTGCCAAGGGACAGGAGATGCTGGAGAAACTTTAAGGAGAAGCTAGTTTTATTTCAACAAGGAATGGGTTAAGTTCTTGACTTTTTAATTTGCAGTGTATGAAAGTAAAGCATAAAAACAAAGTAAAGACTTGGAGGGTTTTGTGTGATGTGTTTTATAGGCGCGGAAATCTGAGGATCCCCGGCGTGGAAGTGCTCTCTGCCTTCATAATGCTCCTTTTCAAACGTGAACCTGTCTGTGGAGTTAAAGGCAATTTCCCATCATGTTTCTGTTGATCTTGGCAAGTCCTTTGTTGTGTGCTCTGGTCTTTAGCAACGTGGCAGTCGAGATGCTGGTAGTGTCTTTAAGCTTATCTGGGAGCAAATCTTGCTGATGAGTAGGAGGAATCTTGACGTGCTCGTGCTCTACCTCCGGAGAAGCCAGTTAATTCCAGAAGAACTGTACTGAATTGGGGAGCAGCTTGTCTTCTCGAGCTGTAGCACTGTGCAGTGATTACGTATGACACTGACCCCCTCTGATAGTTTTATTTAGAGACCAAACTCGAGGCATTAATAGATGACAGACTTGGCCTTGTCCATGTTCAAGTCTTCAGTAGTTTCTCCATGAAAGGAAGCAAAATGTGGACCTTTGTGTTTGAAAGCTGATCTGAATTAAAGGAGATGTAAACAAAAAAAAACCAGGGGCTATACCAGCTTCATAGGCATTCTGAAGCAAAAAAGCTCTCTGTATCCGTTTAGCTTTACCCGTTTTTAAAATGGACCATTTGCTCAGGAGTAGCTACCAAGCGTGAGCTGCGAGGCTTGAGCGTGCACAAATTTTGCATGTGCTGTTTGGCCTCCTAAAGAGGCATTTTCCAACTATTCTTTAAGTATCGCATTTCAGGCTGAGTGTTTTGGTGCTCTTGTTTTGCACACACCTAAAATTACTATTAACTGAGAGGGGAAAAGATTGTAGTTTGCGCTTTTGATAACAATATATCTGTAATTAACACCTCCTGTTTACTGAACTAGTTGACTGTTTCTTTCACACATCAATAGGAGGGAAAACTGCTCAGATAACAAATATTGGCAGAGAGATGCAGCGACATAAATATACATATATATGAGCTCATATTTCCTTTGAACAGCTTTCAAGTAGACTAGATCAGAACGCTGAATGTGTCCCCCCGTGTGTCTAATTATTTTCCAGAAGCTGAGGTAAAATCAGCATTATGATCTAGATAGAATCTGTATTTACTGAGGTAAAATCAGCATTATGATCTAGATAGAATCTGTATTTAATGACTTCTGTTTAAAAAAAAAAAAAGAAATAACAACAGAAATCCGGAGCTTGCTTTAAATGGTTTTTTTTAGCGAATGGAACGGAGCGCCAGCCCAAGGGGCACGGGGGCTGTTCACCCAACAGCCAAGAGAGAGGGGTCCTGGGGTTCCCCGAGCACCCCCTGTCCATCTGTGTGGGAGGAGCAGCAGCCCCTGGAGAGGCCGGAGCGGCCTGTGGAAAGCTGAAGGATGAGGTAGGGTCAGGGTGTTGGGCGAGATAGGGCCGCGGTGCTGCCCTCGGCCCTGGTGTTCCCACCTTTCCAGCACGTGGCTCCACGACCTCCCTCACCTCCTTCACCTGATATCCCGCATTTCCAGCCATGGGGTTTCCCTCCCAGGCACCCAGGAGCCAGGCCGGGAAGCACGGGAGAGAAAGGGGGAACTGGAAGACAGGACAGTGGCGCGGGGCAGGGAAGCCGTCCCCCGGAGGGAACTCCTGCAGGGAACATTTGATGGGAGCTTCTTGTTATCTGCATTCAAGGCACCCATGCTCTGGCAGTGCTGCTGGCAGGGGTGTTATTTCTTTTTAACAGGACTTGCAGCATCTTTTTGATCGCCAATACAAGAGCAATGGTATGCACTATGCACACGCTCCTTGAAATTTGTGTTTCTGATGGTTTCTGCTCTTCTCGTGTCTGAAGGCTGCCAGATTTGCAATGCTGTCTTTCCTGGGAACTAACCAATGCTCTCTGGCATGGTTTGAACTTCCCCTTCTGTCTATGTTCGAAAAAGCATATGTGTAGTTCCTAAATGAATATAGCGGTTAACAAGCTATGGATTGCAACCCACAAAACAGATTTTCCAAAGTAAGTTTCATAATGGAAAGCAAACACCACACCTCCTGAAATAGGAATATTGCTGTGCATACGGATATATATTAGAGAAGCTGAGGGGAAAAACCCCCTGCTGAAGTTTCCTGAGCATGCCTTTCCCCTTTCAGATTTAAGTTACTGCTGTGCTGGAAAGAGAACTGTTCCTTTGAGGCATTTATTTATATTTTTCCTAGTAGGGCAGGGCACTGCTGTGTGGCTGGAAGCACACAGCTCCGCACAGCTCTGCACAGCCAAGAGTTACATCCTGAGGAAGGAAAGCCAAGTGTCCTCTTAAAGCAGCTTTGTTATGGAGAAGCCCTCCCTTTGCATGCAATCCCTGGCGTATCTGGGATTCCTCAGGTGATAAAGGCAGCCCTAAATTGTCAAGCCCTCTCGAATGGGTGTTCTGTGAAAGGAATGGGAAGTGATGCCCAAGCAGCTCTCTGAAAGGCTGCAGTGTGCCAAGAAAGTCCCGTTTTGCAGTCGCTGGATCTTCCTCCCTCCCTGGCAGCTTGGGACAAGTGATGTGTAGAGCAGGGCTGGCCTGGAGCGTGTTGGCATAGATGGAAATTTTCCCCAGTATTCAAAAAAAAAAAAAAAAAAAAAAAAAATTCCCATGCCTGCAGGCAGCCCTTGTTGCCAAACTTGGGAAGCCCTGAATTCGGGAGCTAATTCAGCTAGTAACTGCTAACAGCTTAGACACAGCAGAAAATTAGGGGGTTGGTTGCAAAATGCTTATGCTTAACTCCTCTCAACCCCAGGTGCGCAGCTTTGAGCCAGGGCTCCCCGAAATTGGCTTAAACAACTTGATATTTGAATAATTAAAAAGTAACTTGAAATGTATTTATTTGCTTTCTGCTATCTGAGGCTTTCAAATTCACTGGCTTCCTGAGGTTATGCTGTTGGGAGGGTTAGGAACTTGAGAAGGAAAGCTGAGATTTCTGTAACCTTCTGATTCCCCTGTCAAATTGCAAACATTGCCAAGGTTATGTACTTAAAGACCAACTGATACACTTTATAATGGCCCAGTGCAGTGTAGAAGACAAAACTCAGTTTAGTGTGTTATGTAATAAAGCCCACAGGCCAGCATTTTCAAAAATGGAAGTTAAATGCAGTTTTTTTTTAATAATTTCTAGGTACTTATGTAAGTACCTTTAGTTCTGATAGTATCAGTGGAAGTTGTGAGGTACTTGATACTCCATAGGATCACAGAATGGTTGAGGTTCTCCAGAACCTCAGAGAGATCCTCCACATCTTCCAGAGATCATCTTATCCAACCCTGCTGCTCTCATGTAGTCACGCTGCAGCTCTTCTTTTCATGGCAATTATTTTTAAATAGTCTGTTCATACCAGTGCACTGTGTGCTAGGAAATGGGAGGAAGCTCTTCCCAACTAGATGCTGCTTTTTGGCGAAGCAGCTCCTGTAGGGTCACAGTTTAGCATATGAAGTCATGCATTCTGTTTGTAATAACACAGCTTTGTAGATGCATGTATGTATAAGTGTGTGTGTGCATATGTAGTTATTTATTTTAATTCCCCAAGGAGTGTTTTTATGTAGTGCCTGGGAGGCTTGTGTGGTGGTCCCAGGTGCGAGCAGTGGCTCCTGCTGCTCTCTCAGGTGTGGGTGCCCAAGCCAAAGGGCTCTCTGCCCTTCACTTGTTCAAGCTCTTGGCCACTGCAGGAAAAAAATGCAGGTTGCTGTGACCGGTATAAATAAAAGCGTGGCCACAGATTAAAGTTCTGTTTGGCTTTTGTGGACTTTGGAGTGTATGTGCGTGTGTGGGATGTATATACACTTATAAAGTAGCCCATTGAGCAAAGCCCTGTGTTTTGCCAGTTCTAATGGCACTGTATGGAGCAGCAAAAGGAAAGAAACTCAGTCAAGGCACCCTTAGGTCCTGTTTGCGTTGCCAAAGAAAAAGAAGACTGTAAAAAGTTGTTGAATTTGACTTGGGGATTGTTTTGGGTGAGATGTGGCTCTTTAAAACGAGTTCCAGAAACCTGAAAAAAGTTATGCCAATAAAGGCTCTGGTTAATGACAAGTATGACACAAAAGTCGTCACTGAGGTGTGTTCTGTTCAGCCTGAACTATATCGAGGGTGACTTTCAAGAGGAACACGCACGGGCTGCTGCTGAGATCTGCGCCAACACGGCAGTTGTTCAGCTCTTCACGTAAGAGCAGTTTTAATGGGGTCACTGCAACGTCCCCGCTTGGAGAACGTGCCTGAACTCTGGCCCCTTGTTGCAAGCCGTGGTGTGGAGACAGGAAAAATATGTCATGGTCATTGGGGTGGTAGCCGCTGGCAGGCAGTGCACAGCGGGTGGCAGGGGACAGGGAGGCCACAGGTATCCAAGCTGTAGCAGAGCCCCTCCGAGCCTGACAGCGTCCGGAAACACGGGGCACGGAGCCTTTCTTGCCCCCTGGCTGATGCTGTGGCCCTCACTGGTGCAGAACGGTGGGTCTCCTTCTTAGACATTAGTGCAATGCCTTTGTTATTGTACAGTTCTGTTCAGCTATGAGCTTTAATTGCTATTTATTTATGTATTTTCTTTTTCCTCCAAGGCCAAGAACTGCTGAAGTTTGAGTGGTGTAGAAATAGCAGCAAGGTTTCCCATCTTTGCCAGAGGATGGCTGCAACTCCTTTTCACGGGACTTTGGGCCACCCACAAGGCCAACCTGAGCTGTGCATCCATCTTCAGGCTCTTGCACCTTCTTCTCTTTCTCTGTATGTGAAATGTTTCTTGATTCAGGCCCCCTTGATGGCTGAAAAAGAGCAAAATCTGATGTTGTCCTTGGCCTTTCAGTGCAAGTCTGCACTATTGTTCATGCACCAGTGAAGTTTGGAGACCTCTGCTTTAAAGCGATGGGAGCTTTTAAGCAATTAAAGCAGTGGGAGCCAGCAGGATCCCCATTTTCTCAAGTTCAACCTGTTCATCCCATTGCTTTTCTTTTACTCCTTCTGCTTGCTCCCTTCTTTTCTGCCCTTTACTATGAATTACAAGTGGCAGTGGAGAAAAGTAGCTTGTGGGAAATGGAAGGAGAAAAGAGAGAAGGTAAGGAAGGGGAAAAAGACAAAAATGAAAACAAAAAAAAGGACAGATGAAAGAGTTTAACTTAAGTATTAAGAGAATAAGAAAAAATACCCTCATTTCCGTAGACAGAAGCCAAGCTTGCAGCTGTAGCTGAGCTGCACGGAGGTGGGAGACGTCACTTGTTTGCTTGGACAGCTGATGGGTAACGAATGTTTATAACCCAACTGGGAGAGATCCCTCTTGTGCCAGGGATGATGTGAATAAGTAAAGTAGTTTTAACCTTGAACTTCCACTAATCTGTCCAGACAAAATACGCCCTGGAGAGGCAAAAGACATGTTTAGAAGGAGGGCGAGGGGAAGCTCATGTTCGTACAGAACATGCATCATCTGCGGGTGCAGTGTGGAGGACTCCAAGGTGATGCTCCTGCCCTTTCCAAGTGGCAGACCTGTCAGGATCTCGCTGTGGGCTCTTGCTTTCTGTTTTCCCTGTAGATGATTACACAGACTTCCCCCCCCCAGCCCAGGTGACCTGCAGTAGCACTCGCTGCTGCGTCATCCCTCGCTGCTCTGCCTTGGGTTTGCTCTTGTGAGCCAGGTTACACTGACCCTTGGCCGGGATTATCAGGGACAGCAAGATTAAAGCTTCTCTCTGTCTGTATTTTTTTATTTTTTTTGTAACCGAAGGGGGCTGCTCCCTACAGCTGCAGTGGGTACTTGCTCCTGGGAAAGGGCTGTTGTGGCTTGCACACATGTAGAATCACAGGACCAAAAACAACCTCCAGGAAATGATCTTACCCATCCCCATTGCCTGTAAATGGCATTGCCCAGGACTGAGTTACTTCTGCCACAAACTAGCTGCTTAAAGAATCTCACATGTAGGCATGTCTTCTGCACTGGGCTTCATGCATGTGTTCTATTCAAGCGCTTATCTTGCTGGCAGGAAGCTTTTCCCGCTCTCTTGGTAAAGTCTTTCTTGCTGCAGTTTAATTTCTTCTTTTGCTTGCAGTGGATAAGGAGAACAAAGAGTTCCTCCTCTCTTTGCAACATGCTTCTATGCACTTGAAGGCTGCCTATGCCTTCTTCCAGAGTTAGTTTACAAATATACCTCTTTTTTCCCCCCCACTCTTTGCTGAATGTCTTTTGATTTGTCTGTGTCTTTCAGCAGCCCTCAGAGATGCCCAGGGCGCTGGTGCTGACACCTCAGCACTCAGTGGGGCAGGAAGGTGACCCGCAGGCCTTGCGGACGGCGAGGAGGCCGTGCGCCCCAGCGCCCTGTTTGCGTTTTGCGAGAGCGCGCCCCTGCGCCTCGCGTCTGGCCCGCTCATCACTCATTGCCCCTCCTTGACAAGGGGCAGAAAGTGGCTCGGGGGGCCAGGTCAGCACAAAGAAATGGAAGAAGGGGTAACAATTGCTAAGAGGAGGAAAACTGCTAGACTAAAGAGGCTGTAGAAACATTTCATTGAATTTAAAAAAAAAAAAAAAAGGGAACAAAAACTTGGAACGCTTTAGAAGTTTTGGTTTTTTTCCCCGTGCTTGTTATATCAAATGCCAAAAGGATTTCAGCAATGTGCTGAAGTTTAGTTTGGATGTCAAGGATATAACCTGACTGAGGCTAAGAGAAAGCCGAAGAAATCTGTTTTTCTTTTATACGCAAAAGCATGTTATTGTGTTGGCTTTTATTTTTTCTTAAAAAGTACAAATACTTGCAGCTGTTTGTTTGCAGAGGGGCCTGACGGCTCTTTGTAGCCTGAGCGTTTTTCTTGTGTGACCTTTCCTATTTTTCTTTTTTCATACAAAAACCTCTGTTCTTTTTGCATCTGCTGCCAGATAAATTTGCTTGTGCACGCTAGTAATTTTGTAAGCTTTAAGAAGCAGTGTTGAGCACTCGAGACCTGGCCCTGCTCTGTTACCCTGCACCTAGGTTGCCAGGGTCTTTTGTGCAGCCTGTTGGCGTGGGGAGGATGTGCGGAGAAGTGCGGAGGGGCCTTTGCCAGTTTGGGATGTGCTGCACATGCACAGGGAGCTTTTCCTTTTTGGAAAAGAGGGGAAATCCTCACTCATTGGAACAGTATGTTTTCCAGATTGGACAAAAACTGCGGGTCTTTGTAGTGGGCTAAAAGCCGGCAAAATTTCACCACTGTTTTTTCCAGTAATCCCACGATTGTTTGCTCAGCTGCTTTTATTCTCTCTAACACTTAATATGAATATCTGGAAAAAAGAGAGAAAAAAAAAGAGTAGGTGGTGATTTTTATTTTTTTATTTATTTTTTATAGTACTTCCCTTGTTTGCATCATCTCGGGTTGGGGGGAGGAAGGCGATGGTTCTGTGCAAGAGCATTTGCAGGGGGGAAGTCAGCAGTTTGTGCTCCTGAGTCAGCAGGAGCTGCTGGGGAGGGCAGAGGCGTCCGCAAGGAGCCTGGCGGACGCCGTGCGTGGGGTCTGATCCTCGCCCCGTGCTCGGGTGCAGTGGGGAGGGGGGACAGGTGTGTTCCCTTGCTGACTGCCGCCCCGATAGCGTGCCGAAATGATATTGCTCTTGGCTAGCTCAGCAGCCAAACACATGCCAGGCTAGTTGGTAATTCCTGAACCAATTATTACTAAACTGGTCAGAGGAATCATACAGGAGTCTGGGATCTGTATTTCTTCTCTGGTGTTTCACTTAAAACTTCAGAAATTGGAAAGAATTATCTTTTTTTTTTTTTAATCCTGTGATGCTACTATGCTGTTCTGGGCTTAGGGGTTTTTTTTTTTTTTTTTTTTCCTTTCTTCTCTGGGGGCTGTTGGCTAAATTCACAGCCTGGTTCATGTGGTAACACTGTGACGCACTTCCTGAGCATCTGAACTGCTGGGAAGGTGCGGGCAGGTGTTTGTGCCCAGCTCAGGGAGAGTTGTAGAACAGACCTGTGCTCGCGCTTAATCTTTTAAGGCCTGGCCATCACTTTTAGCCTTTTTGGTGATAAATACTAAAATTTAAGAGATTCTCAGCATTTCTGAAAAGTAACTGCTCTTTCTGCTTTATTTTGTTCTGTGTCAGGTAATGTGGTTGTACCAAACCCAGGGTGCCCTCTTGCACGATTAGTGCTGCAGCAGAACCACAACACCTCCGACGAGAGCTCTGCCTGGGTACTACCTGTATCCCTTTCTTTCCCTCTGGGAATGTAGTTCCAGTTCTCTGGACACCCCTTGGAAACAGCTTTTGCAGAAGCCCCTCCATTGAAATTTAGGGAAAAAATAAAAGCCCTGCCCCTAAACAGAAGCACAGGTAACACGCCTCTGGAAAGCTCAAGGGAGGCTGCCCCAAAACGACCCGTGCGGATGGCATGGACTCAAATCCATCATTCTGGCTCAGCAACTCTGGCTCTGCTTCCATCATTTTTCCTAAGGTAGAGCCGGGTTTGGGCCCCAGGGCGGGTGCGTTGCGGTGGGCTCAGGAAGGTGTCGGTGCCTCGGTGGGTTGCAGAGGGCTCAGGAAGGTGTCGGTGCCTCGGTGGATCGTGCCGCCTCCCTCCCCAGGCTGTTCCCAAAAGCCCCTGCTTGGGCTGCGGATCCCAGCTGCGTGGGGGCTTTGTGCTCGTACCCCAAGTTCTTTTGATACCCGAGTTGAAAGTCAACAGGGATCCCTTTGGGTAGTAGCCCCTTTTGAAGTGCTGAGCCCTGTAGCTACACAAAAACATAATGCAGGGGGGTGATTTTTGCTTTTAAGTCTGCATTTCATATGTAAATGTCCTATAAATCTTGTTATTAGGATATATGTTAACCTGAGTATTTGTGTATTTTATATACAAAAAGGGAATATGACTTTGAACCATTTCACTTACATGTGCACGTATCCCTGTCCTTGTTTGCCTCCATTTCGGAGTTACCTCGGGCAGTGCAGGAATGTAGGGCTGGCTCTTCCTGCCCGTCCCCAGCGGTGCCAACTCTCCTTCTGGACCGCGGCTGGAGACCCTGGGCGTTAGGGGCGCAGGAGGGCAGAGCGAGGTGCCTGTGGCCACCGCCGCCTTTGGGGCCTGTTTCCTTCGGCTCCGAGTTTCGAGGGAGCCGCAGAGGTATCCTTGCCGTGTGCTTTGGCCGGGCAGTTTGTGTGCTGCTGAACAGGGAAAAACACTAATCTTGATCACCTAACGAGCAAGTACGGATGGTATCAGTCGTGAAGACCCAGAATTAGAGCGAGTAACTGGGTAGCTGTGCGTTAAATGGCCTTGGCCTTGATCGTCTCTGCAGAATACCTTGTGTGACAGACAGCTTTGCTTGGAGGCCCCTGTCCTAGGGATCGAGTCGAGCCGTGCAGCTGATTAAAAGCAAATAATGATGATAAAAGGTGATTTCTGTTAGAGCTCCTCGGTTTGGGGCAAACGAAGCTTGTTCTTCTCATTATCACACTGTGTGACCGTAAGGTGGGCGGCAGAGAGTGCGATGCGCAGAGAGACCCGCGCGGCTCCGTGGGGGCCGCACGGGGTGGCACAAATAGGGGCTCGTGCTTCCGCTGGGACCACCGGCAGGAGGCGGTCGGAGTCGTTGTTCGGGAGGGCCCCCTGAATCCACTGAAAGGGTCTCCTTGTCTCGCCGCGCCAGCCTGGAGGCTGGGCAGGCCGCACACAGCGGGGCACCCCGGCCTGGCCTGGGGGCGTTGGGTGCTGGCACTGCAGCAGTGGCGCCTGTCTAGGCCAGACCTAGCTCTTCCCTCCCGCCACAGAGAGGGCACCTAATCGCAATGGGCAGGCAGGGCCGTGCAGCACAGGCAGATTTTAGTCATCCTGTTTCCAGAGGAGACAGGCCGGGGTGAGGTACCCCTTAGAAACAAGCTGCTTTGCCAATGCTCTGCTTCGCTAGACTGGCAGCACCTCAGAAAAGAAAATAAATGTTTGCTCTTCTTACTGTAGGCTGCTTTCAGTCACTGTGACAGGTATTCCAAGTGTGCTGTTGCTTGCTTAGGCTTCTCTAGCAGTTAAAATACTGCGGTTTAAATACAGTTCAAATTCGTTGAGATCCTGTGTTTGAGTGTGATTCAGGAATGAATGTTTAAAGGGACAATAGCATTAGAAGGAACATTTGAGATCATTTCAAACGCAGGTAGGAACTTCTATCATCAGTCATACTTGAAGCCATCCAAAGGAGTGCTCTCCTTTTGTAGTATTCCTTGAAGTCTGGCTTGGGATGAGCACGAGAGAGCACAGCAAACTGCTGCTGCCAGTCATTCGTGGGATTTATCACTTGGAATTGCCTGAAATAAAAATGGAAAAAATCATTAAATAAAACACTCTCTCTTCCTGTATCTACAGTGCCACCGCTTTTGGCAGCTGTGCTG
This sequence comes from Nothoprocta perdicaria, assembly GCF_003342845.1. Taxonomy (NCBI): domain Eukaryota; kingdom Metazoa; phylum Chordata; class Aves; order Tinamiformes; family Tinamidae; genus Nothoprocta; species Nothoprocta perdicaria. The sequence goes on from NW_020455721.1 coordinate 334,530, forward strand.
CACATTACACATTAGAAATATGAGCCCTTTTTATTTATTTATTTATTTTCCTTCCAATTGAAGCAGAAGCCCCGGTTCAAGTGGCTGAGGTGAGGGAAATGACTGTCACCATAAGCATATGAAAGGTACCCATTTTTCCTTCTGAGAATTCAGAAGACTAAACGTATGACCCTCCATCCCTCTCTCAGTAGGTTCAAATTCAGAGCTCTTCTCTGCCTCTCTGCCGCTGTCAGTGCCTGTTGGAGACCACCACAAGGATCAGCAGCACGAGCAGCCCGCGTGGCGCTGCCCACGTGGAGCAGCTTGTCCTCTCGTCCTGTGTCCTTGCCCTTTGCCGCCTCTCCGCCGGGAAGGGGCTGCCTTCCCCATCCTAAAGTTGGACGCCGGAGTCCAGGACGACTTGAGTGGTTGATGTCAATGTGGGCAGCACCGTGGCTGGCCCCATGGAGGTTCCTGCTCTCGCTTTGCCCCATCTGCCCTCGGGGCCGCTATGGAGCCGGGTCATCGGCTCTCGGCGTGCGGGCCAGGTGCTCCCGGCAGCTCCCGGTGCTGGATTGAGGTTGCAAAAGTGATGAGGCAGGTGAACAGTCGGGACAGAGTTCAAGGCTTGTTTCATCACTTGGACTTTCACATCTATGGAAGAGATTGACATTTCAGCTAGGAAATTGAGAAGGACACGTTGCAATGGACTTTTGTTTCGCTGCTAATTAATTTTTTAAATGAATTGTGAAAATACTCCAAGGAGGGAGGGAAACATGTGCTGTGACCACCAGGTGCTAATGGCTGAAAACAGCATCCTTCAGTTCTGTCAGTTTTACACTGACGATGGAGGAGGTCCCATGGTGACCTTGGCCATCAGCTCTTCAGCCTCTTGTGTCTGAAGCTGGTGGCACCTGCTCAGGGCACTTTGCTGTGACGAACCCACTTCTCTGTGAAAACTCATTGATCAGTTGACTTGAGCATTCAGTTTTGAGAGCGTAATTCAGGTGCACTTTGGCTGGAAGACACATGGCCCCTGCTGTGCTCTTAACTAATTAGATACTTCCTTCTCGGTTTAGTTTTACAAACTTAGAAAGACCATTCATACTGGTTTCTTTTTCTTTGGTTTCAAGCTTCTTTGCACAGTGCAAATTGCAGTTATTTTACTCATTTCTATGGTATTTGTGTTGATTTAATGCACACAGGTATTTAAGCTGTGAGAGCCTCTGGTACGGGTTTTGAACATTGAATTTCTTCCCCTCTTTGCAGCTCCCTTTTTGCAGCCTTGTTTGTGGAGTGATTTTATTTTCCATAGACATTTGCCTCATTTTTTTTGCACTGTGGTAGCAGCCTTCTCTTAATTCTTTTTACTGATTTTTTTTATTATTATTATTATTAAGGAAAAAAGATTATTACCTTAGGTTTTCTCTCCTAGGTTAAGAATCTGAAGAGATATGTCAGGTGAGACCGTTATTTTCTGAAAGGTAAATTATTCTTTTGGGGACAGACATCTAATTATTATGACTGCTCATGAAAAGCAGATTCTTCTCTCTCTCCCTGTTCTTTTCCGTTGATAACAGAAAGGTTTTCAGCGCCTAATGGTGCCTGATGCTCAGAATTCAGCAGTGAGCATTGCTGCAGGTGAGGAATTGAGGTGAGGTCTCCTGGAGGTGAATGATAATGATGTTCCTAGTGCTGTTTCTGCCTGCCCATGGCATTTGGATATGGGCAGTAAGACTGCAGAACACCCTGATCCACCCGTCATCGTCTGCCGGGGCGCTTTGTATCTGCCTCAAGATGCAGCACTGGGGGACCTGGCAGCCTCTTGCAAGCTTTCCTGCCGTGGCTGACTCCCCAAAGGGGAAAAAGACACGGAAGAATTAGGTAAAAATACCTTCCTTTAAGGTTATACATTATAAAGTTCAACCAAGACCCTGGTTTAGCTCAGAAAGAAGGCTAATTGCTGCCACAGACTCTTTTCAGATGTCTATTTATTTCCTGTATATGTGGAAATAAAAGGGAATGAAGCATCATTTTAGTTTTTGGGGCTAATATTCCTACAATGACAGCAAGGGGCAGGGTTTTGGGAAAGAGCCCAACCATTAACGGCCTCGCTTCTTGACAAGGCTTCTCCCCAGGCAGGGCACAGTCCCGTGTGAGAAGCGGGCAGCTGAGGACAGCGTGCGAGAGCAGTGGCCCCGGCCGTGGTGGCACCCTGCGCTACTCAAAGTTGGTGAGCTCTCAGGTTTGCACCTTGGCTTTGCACCTTCTCACCGGGTGCTCCCTTTGCCCAGAGTTTCTCAGGGCATTAAGGGGTCAGGTGGTGTCGTTAATGCCCCAGGCAAGGATTCTGTCTGTGACCAGTAAGTTCCCACCTCATCCCATTTAATAACTCACATACATTCACGGTTAACGCTCTCAAAATTTGCTGCAGAAGAAGAGCAGGGAATGAGAACACGAGAGTATCCGCTGCTGTATGTGGTCCTTTCTTGGCTTGTACGGGCTCCTCCAGGGAGCTCCGGAGTCTCCGGAGGAGCTGAGCAGTCCCCCTTCTGGGTGCCCAGACCTTGCTCCAAGTGAGAGCTGCAGAGGCAATATGAAAAAAAATAAGAGTAATTAATTTTGTTCATTCATTAGGGCTCAGATTTGGGGAGGTGGGGAGAAACCCCTTAAGCAGCAGGGTCCTTAAGGATTGTCTTGGAGAACCTTATGCTTAACCTTGAGCAAACGCCAGAGGCTTCCCTGGAGAGCACTGTGTTTAAGAACATGCTTAAGTGCCCTTCTCAAGGGAGACTGACATTACCTAGGTAGGTGTTATGTTAGGCTCATTCACCTCCAGCCTAAAGCCCACTGCCACAGGCAGACTTTTGTTCCATCTGCTGAAATATTCCCTGGAATAGAGATCTTCCCGCCCCACTTGGGCTCGCTCCCTGTGGCCCTGAGGCTGCAGTTGCATCACCATGGATCAACCCTCAGGGTGCCCTGCAGGCGTGGGGGGCCTGGCCTGCCCACACGGATCCCACTGCGGGATCAAAGTCCGCACCTTGCTTTTCATCTGTTATTTTTTGCCTTCTGAGAATAGGAGATTTAAAAAAAATTTTTTTTAAACCAAGTTGCACATAATTTTTTGCTGTGTCAATAACTCAACCACAAATAAAATGGAAGTCTAATATGTTAAACTGCACTGTTACTGCTAGCTTTGTATTGTTTAGGTGAGTATTTAATCCAGTAAGATACCACTGTCCAGCAATTGTGTAAAATAAAAAATAAATATTTCCAAAGCACTGCAAATCCACAGGCTTCTTGAACTCCCGTCCTGCTGAGCGTTTCTCCGTGCCCAGCCAGCGCTGCGCTGCCATGCCGAGGAATTTGCAAGGAAAAGAAGGGATCTTGTGCCCCCACAAGCACCGGGGCGCTGCGGCCCACGGGGGCTGATCCGCAGCCCCGCGCGCCCCGGCCCATCCCTGTGGATCTGCAGCGGGAAGGAGGCGCCAGCTCCGGCTCCTTTAAGGCAGCGGCGCGGCGGGATGGAAGCAGGAGAGCGCTGGGTCGGCTCCTGACATTTGTGGCCTTTTGGCAGCGCTTCCTATGCTCTCCTCTTGCGTAAGAGCCGGACCGTCTTTCCTGTAGCTCCTGTTGCCATGGAGAGATAGCGGGGGAGGATTCCTAGGATCCGTAAAGCCGGGAAGAGATTACGTCTTAAAACTGCCCTCTGAATGTAACGTGATGTGGCAGGGTAATTCAGGTGTGCCGTGGCACAGATAACGGGGGATGACCTGTCAGCTGGCTGGTAATGCGAGCGATAAAAGAGCCTTAATTAGCGCAGGCGTCGGGCTTTTTTTTGAGCAAAATAAAACCGTGTGGGCGAGTCAGCTTTGGGAGTAAGAGGATTATATTTATTTGCATGGGGGCTACATTTGAGAAATATTGCGACACTTTGTGCGAGGTTGGCTGGCTCTGTTTGGCTGGTTTTACTGGAAAGGATAGACATGCAGATTTAGAAAGAAATATTTCTAGCATCTGCCGAGAACTGACTGACATATGCTCAAATTGGAGTCTCTTAATTTTCATCCATGTATTTTACAGTGAGTTTTTATTGTTGTAATCGTAAGCTAGAATCTGTAGTACATATAAATAAATCCTGAAAATCTATAAGCAGCAAGTCTGTAACAGTCTTACATTAGTAAATATTAACCCTGCGCTAATAGGGTAGGTTAGAAGCAAGGCATTAGCAGGTATTTTTAACATGAATGGAAGGAATGACAGAAGAAGGCATCAATGTCTGCTTCGGTAAGTTTTCTTTCAGTTATTTTTAATTATTCATATTTTACTTAAGCGTTTACTAGGCATTAGAACACGAGCAGTTCATTATTAGCAGGTCTTTTCTGTATTTTGGAGCTTTTTTGCTGCTCCTTTCTTGACCTGAGTTCCTAGAAGCAGGTGATAAAATCCTGTCACTATAGGGTGACATCCTCTGTTGCTGGCAGGATATTGTTAGTTCAGTCAAAAAGCTTCACAAATTCTTATGCTTGGCCTTAACTTTAAAAAAGGTAATGAAGGCATGAAAAATACTATACAAACAGTTGTTAAGAGAACAAGCCCTGCCTAATGTTAATAGTAATGCTGTATCATATTCTATTGCCAGAAAATGAGTGTGTGGGGGGACAAAAATCTTAAGTAATCTTAACATATTAAAACTGTTTTACAGCAGTGGGGTTAGAAATGTGTTAGGATAGAAGGGAGCACGGTACTGGGAAATGAGCTTGCATTACACCCACAGAGCATTTAGTGTACATTAGTTACAACCCCGTTGTTTTTGTTGTCTGCAGTTAATTGAGTAATTTCTTCCATGACTGAAACGCCAGGTTAAGCACGGTCGCTTTGCAAGAGAGGCCGCTGAATCCAGGCAGCTTTGGCACTTCCACATTAACAAACTCTTGCAAGGCGCCTTTCGTACGCTCTGCTTGTGGATTCCTGAAAGGTATCGGTGGGGGTTAATTCAGTGTTACATAAACAGCCAATAACTGCATTTCATTGTTGGAACGGCTCTAAAATAGTCATTAGCTTCCAGGCTATTACTGGGAAAAAGCCTCTCTCCGGTATATGTGAATGACGACGTTTTCCCTTGCAAATACTATTGTAGGACAAAGGCAAAATGGACCAGCAGGTTCTTAGAGCGTTAAAGTAAGGACACTGCGGTATAAGCAGGCAAAGCCTAACTTTGGGCTCTAATGTGGATTTAGCATTCGGTTTTACAGCTGTTGCCACAGCTTTATCTCCAAGTTGTACTGGGGAGGGGGGGAAAGAATCACCACTAAGCCATTTTTTTGGGAGCTGAGCGTTTATGGGATGCAAGCATTTAAAGCTAGGGTTGCTGTTAGTTAGTGAAGCGTTCCCTACGTGGGGTGGGTGCTCCGAGGGCGTGTGGGCTGGCGCAGAGGGCAGCACCACAGGCCAAGCAGGCCGTGGAGAGGCTGCGGGCCAACATGCAGGGCAGCACCGCAGGCCAAGCAGGCCACGGGCAGGCCATGGGCCGACATGGAGGGCAGTGCCGTAGGCCAAGCAGGCCACGGGCAGGCCATGGGCCGACATGGAGGGCAGTGCCGTAGGCCAAGCAGGCCGCGGGGAGGCTGCGGGCCGGCATGGAGGGCAGCGCCGCAGGCCGTGGGGAGGCCATGGGCCGACATGGAGGGCAGCACCGCAGGCCAAGCAGGCCGTGGGCAGGCGGTGGCAGCGGCCTCTTTCTGTCACAACTCGTGCCTGCCCGAGGGCCTGTTTGGCAAAGGCGGCCTGCCACCCGTTGAGGGAGGCCGCCGGGCTGGCGGTGCCCGTGTGTGGCGCTGCCACCGGGAACGTGGACGGCCTGAGCTGCTTGGGTGCCCACGTGCCAGGACTCAGCTTGCATTCGCACCGCAGCTTCCCTTGCCACAGATCAGAGCGGGAAATACCACCCGGGTTGCTTTCCATAAAGAAATTCTCGAATTCTTGCTTCTGATGTGTTTAATTTTCTTCAAAACTGACGGCTACTTTCTAAGAGATAAAGTAACCACTATTTCAACCATAGGGTTTTATTTGCTCTAAAACACAGTATTGAAATATTACAATGCATCACCAGTGGTTATTTATTTAGGTTCATAATGCAAACACACGACTTTGCATTAACCTTTCTTTCCCTCTGGTCTCTCCTGACCCCGAGGTAGTTCAGCCTGAAATTTGGTAAGTTAATCGCAGTTACCCTGGCAAAATTAAACGCAAATGAAGATGGATGAAGCTTGACCTTAAAATTATTCTGGATAGGCTGGGCATATGCAGCTGGAAGAATTAATTGCTGCTCTTTTGGCAGCAACCTTTGACAGTGTAGGATTTCAGTAAATACTTCCTCTTGGAAGGAAGTGACACAGGGCCTGTCGTCTGTCTTGTTTCTGGAGCCTTTCTGAAGCTCGCTGGATTTATGAATAGTCGTAATCAATGTTGGGCAGATTTGCCTTTCGGATGTTTGCACTTCCGTGCCACGTAAGGAGTTGTCAGCTTATCTCTGAATCTTTATTTTGGTGTGTCTGTGCTTGTCCAAGGGAATGAAATGTTTGTACGCCAGCTACAAATGATAGACAGGTTGTAAAGTCAATATGATTGTACAGGCATTAATGACATTATAAATTAGGGAGAGCTTTTGGTCGTTTGCCTTTTGTGTGTTACGATTTGATTATAAATCCCAGCAGTGCCCCGTGGCACCGAGGATGAAGGATGGCAGAGCACAACCCGCAGCTAAGAGAATCAGCTGTTGGTGTTGGGTCATCCGTGCCTGGCTTGCACTGTGAAAGCACTTTGAGAAAACACCCGGGGGGTGTTTGGAAGGAGACTTCAAAAGAAAGCCCAAGCACCGATCTCCATGTTTATATTTCTGGAAATCCTTTCATAACATGAAATCTAGCAGCGTAGTTCAATAGTGCCTCTCATCAAGAAGAATCCTAAACTTTTGCAAGTCATCTTCGGAAAAGAAAGACTTGCAGAGATTGAGCTAAAAAGTCTTGTAGATGCTTTTCTCATTACAAACATCATGCTGCTGACAAGCCTGGGGGAGATTGACAGGTGGGAGGTTGAGCCAGTTTTAAGGTAATGCGCAGGTTTGGTTTGGTGTGGGGTTTTTTTTTTTTTTTTTTTTTTGCTGTGGCCAAATTGTCCATTTGGTTTTAGCAGAGTATCTGTGTACCTTTCTTTTTAATGTATATCATTTGTATTAAGAAGTTAATGTTTCATTCAAAGGGAATATTGTTTGGGAAACCATTTGATGCTGAGCACAGTAAGATTTTATTTGCTTGAATATAAATGCTTTATTACAGGCTTTTATTATTACTGCAAGGTAAATGTTGATTTTTATTATTATTAATAAGTTTTTACAGAGCGCTTTCAACAAGATTTTATTAGGTTGTTACCTGACTTGGAAGCTGTGAGGGGGATTGTCAGGAGCACGTGGAAGCTCCGAGCTGGATGAGTGCTGGTTTATTTGGTAGAAGTTTTACCATCGGCTTCTGTGGGGAAGGGAGTCGAGCCTGCTGCCACCAACGTAGTGTCTCTGAAAATCCTCAACTGCAGGAAGGTTTTTGATGTTAGAATTGATTGCTACATGTTGGAGGGAGAGCCTACTGTCCAACTACCCTAACCTTGCACCGTGTGTGCACTATTTAGATTACGTTGTATTTAGGAGGCCTAGGTGGAAACAAGGTGATTTTGCAAAAGCATTTGGGGCAGCTTGCTTTGTGTGGGCCTGGTGTTAGAAAATGTAATAGAGTCTGATTTCCAGAAAGTCCAGAAGATTCCCCTGCTGCTTGAGGAGAACTGGAGGTGGATGCCGTGGCTTACTTGCTAGCTGCTCTGCTTTGTTGCCTAGGCCCACTGGGATGGGTGAAAGCAGGGGGAGCTTGTGGTGCACCCCAGACACAGGAGCGACAGGAACAGATCCAGCTTCCTTTGACTTTCTGCACTTCCATTGGAAAAAGCAACCCTTAAACCAGAGGTGATGCTCAGGAGGGCACCTAATGGGTTAATTCAGGAGTATGTACTGTTCAAGTGCTTGGCAAAAAGCTGTCTAAATATCTGTATAAGAATTTCTGCAGAAACTGTGTTCCTCCGAAGCATAAATTAACTTATCTTTATGATAAATCACGCGGTGCAGTAATGTTGTTTTGGGGACTGGAGCTAAGGCACATGGGAAGTTAGTGGCAAACGCCAGTACTGAGCTCACATATTCCAAGGCAGCTTCCTCAAGCCGAGACTGTGCTTGTTTGTCCTAATCTATTTCCCATGCTGTTTTACCCCCACCTCCCTAAAATCATCCCGCGTTTCCCTTTGGGAACCGTGCAGTGCAAACCAGGCATCTCGCTGCCTTTGGCTGCTCTCCACGTTTTGCACTGCTCGCGGGCACATTGCTCCCTGCTCGTGTTGCTCCACGGCTGGAAGCTTTCCCGTGCAGCCAGTCCTGCCTTCCCTCCCTCCACGCCCGGGGATTGCAGAGGAGCTGCGAGGAAGCAACCGCTTGTGTGAGATTTGGCTGCTTTACAGAGTCCCTTGCCACAGGGGAATGGAAGTAATAACAAGGGAGTTCCCACAGATAGATGGATGTTGTGAGGTTGTGCCAGGAAGTTTGGTTTCCTAATAAAACTGTGTAACAAAATTCTGCCTCTCTTAAAATGCTTGGGAGCTTTGTCGTCAGCCGGAGCATGGTCTGAATTCCACTGAAGAAGCGCAGAGGTTTCTACGTTAACAAGTTTCTGACACTTAGGTTTTCCGTGGAAATGTTTAGCTGTTTATCCGCTCTCCTTTACTGCCGGTGCACTGGAGGAACAGGAGGAGGAGGAGGATGGTGATCTGAGCGTAGGGGTAGGGAAAGGACCTCAGTTTGATCTGATGTACTCCATTCTTCCAGCAAAGACAGACTATATATTTAATGCAACTCACCTATATAAAATTCTAAGGGGGCAAGTTCGTGTGTCAAGGAGAAAGATGAAGAGTTTAAGGTGCCAATAATCAAGTTGGTACCGAGTTCACAATGCTGCGTGTGTGAAAAGCAAAGCATACCCCTATTCAAAGCACTCCAGACTTCAGCTTTTTCACAAGGAATTCCCTGAAACTCAGTGCATTCGTTACCTGTTCCGAGCGAGCAATAGCTTTTATTTCCGCACTCGGCGAGCAAATGCCAAGTCAGCCCTTGTGGATGTGTCAGGTGATCTTAGTAGATCTGTACCCTGTTCAAACATCTGCAGTTGGAACTTACTTAAATTATATTCATAGATCAGTGCTAACATTTTTAGTTTGCCTTTGTTTTTCCTTATAGCTGTATTGAATGTGAAAACAAAACAAAAAATCAAAAAGACCTCGTCACACTTCTATAATTTGAACCAAAATTATTATTTCAAATAAAGTTAAATCAATTGATGAAGTCCACATGGCTTTTCTTAGTATATATTAGCTAAGATTTTTGAACCAAGCTTTGAATATGTTTTATTTCTTAAGTGAGAGAAAAGATGCAATTGGCTGTTCCGCGACGTCCTGCAGCGTGTGAGACTCGCTGAAACTCATCCTTGCCACAAATGGTTTAGTGTTTGGTAATAAATTCTCGGATGGAACAAGGTTTCTGGCGAATTCCCCCCGACTGCGTCGCCTTGTCAGCCTGGGCGTCCGCGCTCTTCCTGTGGAAGCCTGGCGGCAGCCCAGCTTAGGCTGCCTTTAAACCATGGAAAGAAAGTTACACAGCTTCCACATCCCAGCAGCGCTCGCTGCACCCTTTGGTGGTGCTAGAAAGCAGAGGGATGCCCAGTGGAGTATTACATAAAATGGGAATTTATTTGGGCTTTTGGAATACTTCTCTGTCTTCATGAAAGTACCAGTGTTGACTCCTGTACTAAAAGGGATGAGTTACGGTTGTGTGAGTAGCTTGAATGTGCGCTTCCCAGCTGTCCTGGGCTTCGATTTCTCTTGCTCTGATTTTGTGGATGCACAAAATTACTTGTTTTGGGGGTAATTGTGAGGATAATGCACTGCATTTTACTCCCCAGTACTGACACGTAATGCCAATCCGTTCTTCTTATGACCTAGTTTTTATATTGCAAGTTTAATGGACAATATATACCCTGATATATTCCATCCCTGTCTTATTATGAAGGATTTACAGCATAATACTTAAAAACCCCTTTGATAATTCTTCAGCAGAGAGGTTATTACTGGCCTTTATAGAGTAATAGAGTATTTCCAAAATGCAGTTACTGGTGTGGCTTGCAGCAGCCTTTTGTTTCTTTCTTTGTTTGCCTTTATGCCTTAAAGATGTTCAACAATTGCGTGTTTGATTTTAAGATATAAATTAGACATGATATGTTCAAAACACAACAATTTGTTTAACTTAGTGTGGCCAGCCATCTCAAATCCAAGCTAGAAACAAGTGTCACAAATGGCATTTTGGTCTGTGCTGCCTAAGTCATGTTAAATTGCTTGATACGGAGATGCCATTTCCCATTGTGCATCTACAGCAATGAACAGCGGGCCTGACAGTCTGATGCATGATGTTTTACTACGCTCTGTCCCGTAGTTCTTATATGAGGCTATAATTCCCGAATCCTGTAGGTCTTATATTGTGCTAGAGCATAGCATGGTTGTTTTTGATGCTTCTTTCTTGACTCTATAGAGCAAAACATAAACGGCCTTATGGAAATGGTGTTTTTAAATCCTGACAACTTTGTATTTGTTCTCATCCTTATTAAAATGCTTAATTTCCCTCAGTGTTTTTCTTCCACTTGAAATAACGACAAAGACAAATAATATTTCTCAACATTTCTTTAGGTTGAGGGTTCTGCTGTTGCTTCTATATCTATGAAATCTGGAAAAATGTTTCTGTGTCTTCATGGAGCAGAGGAGGCAGCCGAGGTTGAAGGGCCGGTGCCAGCTTCTGGGCCTGCCCTGTCTCTGTCTGCAGATTCACAGTCAATATGGATTAGGGTGGCAGTCTTGAGAACCGTCTTTGCCCACACAAAGCACCTTGCAACCTTTCCAGAATCCCGCTTCCAAGTTGAGTGCGAGAGAAAGGAAGAGCGGAATGTCGGCGTGCGTGGTGTTCCTCATCCATCAACAGTCCTCCCTATTTTTTTTTTTTTTTTGTCTTTTTCAAGCTAACTTGAAGCCCCCTGGACTGGATTTCTCCCTGGCTGTCTGCACCTCGGGCATGTTGTGCCTGTGGCTCGCCGGCTGCTGGGATCAGGCACTTGCTGGGGCCGGAGCGCTGGGCAGCAGCAGCAAGGCAGATTTCCACAGGGAGCAGCCTGCGGCGCCAGCGCTCGCCCTCCTGCTCCCTCCTGCCTTCCCGCCGCCTTGCATCGGAGCCGACAGCTCCACAAAGGCGCAGCGCAGGGAGGACATCTTAGCCTTCCCGCACGCGCGGCGCCTTGGGAAGCGCCACTGCTCTGCTTGCTGGTGAAGTGATTAGAAGTAACGTTTGGGGTGAGAAATGAAGGGTACCTGAGCAGCCACAGTGGTGGTTGGTTGGTTTGCCTTAATAGGAAGCAATGTCTAGTGTCGCACAGAGAGCACAGATGCGTTTAAAGCGTGATCCAAAATTCAGGGTGGTCTTTTGTGTTTTGGTGAGCTTGACTGATTGGCTTTATTTTCAAAGGCTGCAATCTTTTTTTTGAACTATATCAAAATCTTAAGCAGTGGCTTTGAGCATGCAAAATGTTGTTCAGGAGTTCAGCACAGGTAGGCATTTCAAGAGCTTGCAGTGCCCGTGAGATAGAAGCAGGGCTTTTAATAGTATATTTCATTAAAACGTTTTGGGAAAAGAACATGTTTATTTTGTGTTCTCTGTGCGTTCGGGATGCCGCTGGGCAGACAGGATGCTGGTCCTGCTCATCCCTCACGCAGTGCGAACAGCAGTAACTGCCCGCGCAGCCCCAGAGCCGCCTGATCCGAGTGCGAGTGCAGCCTTTGGACTCCCTCCTGCTTCTAAACACTCAAATAGCCCGTTGAAAGGCTCTGGTTTTGCTTTATGCAATGAGAGACCTCCGCTGCTTTCCATGTGGCACTGCTCTGGCAGTGATGGATAGTGTTTGTGTCAGTGCTGGACACTGCTGGGATCTTCCCGGTGCTCCGTCCTTCTCTCCGTGCAGCGCCCACGGGAGCCTGCCTGTGCCCATGGCTGACATCCCTAGCGGTGCCCTTGGGGCTTTCCTAGGAGCGCGCGGGAGAAACCAGGCGGGCTGCTGTGGGAGGGAGGAGGTGCAGGGGGGAAACGGAGGAGGTTCCTGTGAATGGCAAGGTCTCCTGCAAGCCGGAGCTCAGCCTACGTTCCCGTACAGAGCGAGGGATGCACTGCCAAGAAACAAATTCCTTCTTTACCGGGATGCCGAGGGTCTCGGCACGCTGCGCCGAGGAGAAACGTTCCAGCTGGGAAGAAACTACATATATATATATATATATACACATATATATATCTGTGTGTGTGTGTGTGTATGTGTGTTTATAGAGGAGAAGAAGCCCCTGGGCCTGCCTAGCGTTGGGTAACGACATACTCAAGGCGTGAAGTTCCCTCAGTGCAGACGCTCCTGTGACGCCAGCCTGCGAGGAGGCCGCGGTAGAAAGCTCGCCCGGAGCGCGGGGGCGCTGGTGGGTGTAAGAGCAGGGACGTTTTGTCCTTTGCACCGGGCGCGCTTCAAAACAGAAGTTGGCTTTGGCAAGTCTGTCGAGCCCTGGAGGAGAGGCCGCCTTTATCTCGTGGAGCTGCTTGCTGCTCTCAGTGCTGTGGGTCAGACTTGCCTTTTCGTCGTGGAAGAGGTGGGATCCCAGTGTTTTCCATAGGATTCTCCGCCGCTGGAAGGACGAGTCCAGGGGAGCTCTGTGTGAAAGCATGGGGGGAGCTGGAGGCAAAAACCTTGAGCTCCTTTCCCAGGGAAAGGAACTATATCCGGGGGATGGATGTAGACAGAGGCAGCAGGTGGAGAAGGACATAGGGAGCCTGGTTTTCAGTATCTCCTTCAGCAAGGAAGACCCAAGCAAGTCTTAAACGGGGAGCAACAAGGTCCAGCTCTATCTTCTGTGCTCACTGGTGTAGGTTCACAGGAGTGCTGAAGGAAGGAAATGTTCTGGGGGGAAAAACGTTCCATCTCTAGGCTATGCTGCTTTTACCAAAAATCTGTATTTCCCAGTTTACATAGTTTATGAAACTCCTGAACTACAGTTTGCTTACGTGGCTTGTGGTGCCTACGTCAGACTGAAACGTGCGTGAAACTTTATTTTGCCTAATGTGACTTGATTTTACTATCAAAACATTTCGTGAGTTACGTTTGAGATGTGCAGCAGAACGGCAAAGCTATTTGATACTTGGCTTATTTTAGAAAAATGACCTTTAAGAGAAAAAGCACTGTGGTTATCAAAAATATACCGCTGAATTAATTTCTTATGATGGCAATGTGTTATTTGACTTTTGAAAACAACCTTACAGATAATGAGATAATTTTATCTTAGATCTGTCTGATTGTAGTGCCTCTCACAAATTAGCTCTTCGATTTTTTTACTGGCTTTTATGATTATAGATAAAGCTAAAATTTAGATGCAGAAAAAAAGGTAAGAGAAGATGGAAAAGAACAAACCAACCCAAAGCAATCAGTGTTTGCTGACAGTGTAGCAAAAATGCTGTCTTGTTAGTGCGAGTAGACTGAGTTGTAATCAGCATTGGAGTTGGAAGATCCCAGTCCAAGCTGTTCCCCCTCATCACCCTGATAAGACTGTATGGAGACACTGTAGTTGATTCTATTTTTTAAATGGGCACTAGCAGAAATGGTTTGGATGTTTTAGCCATGTTGTATGACCTAGGGAGATACCAACTCTGTTTCCAGGCGCTAATTCCATGTCTGGATATTTAATTTATGGTGAGAATCTCATCGTGCTTGTGTAGACGGTCTATGTCAGCACTTCCGTGGCTTTGGTCCTGCAGATAGGGTGAGGAGGCTTCACCTTTTCAGGCAAGTATTTCAGCTTTCTGGTCTTGGAGAACTATGTTTTGTTACAGTTAATTAGGCATCCTTGAAAAGCCTGTATATCCATAAACATGTAGAGGGAGAGGGGGCAGTTTGCAAATCACCGGGAAAGGAAGCTATTGCCTAGGGGTGTTGAATTTTAGCTTGAGATGGAGAAATCTTTTAAAAAAGGAAAAAAAAAAAAAATCAAGAGCTTTCTGAGTCAGGTCTCGTGTTATCATACATCCTATCATAAACTGTCTATAAGTGTTAATGTACGTTATGCTATGTGTTACTTATCAGCGTGCCTGGTAACTCTGGTACATTTCGATGGCTTAACGAGTCGGGCAGTGCTGCGTGTTTGCGGGCTGCCCAAGGCAGACTGCGGCCACGGTGTGTGTTCCTGTAGCCGGCAGCTACGAGCAGGAGCTAGGGCAGATGCTGCGCAGTGTGCGAGGTGGCTCGGCATAAAGGGACTCATAACGGGACTGCTGTGGGTATGTGGAATAGTGGAAACCTCTGATAAGGCCATGTGCGTGGATAAAAAACAATCCACTCCGTGTTTGAATTCTGATTATCAAAATGGTTTTAGATGGAGTGTTGCCAACTTAAATAAATACAGGCAAGGAACTTAAAAGCTTTTAAATCTGTGTTGTTAAAAGAACCATTGACTTCTCAGTGGCAAGGTATTCTTTTGCCTCTCCAACAGGAGTGTCTCAGTGAAATAGGAAAGCTAAAATGCGTGTTAAAACTAAAGGGAAATTTGGCTCTTAGGTTTAGCTGTGTCATTAAATTTTAACAGTGTTTTAACATTCTGGTATTAGAAGTGTTATCTTAGTTATTTTGCTTTTTGCTCTTAAGTATTGCTTTTTCTGAAAAAATAGTAAGTAGTTTCCTGATGGTGTTGGAGAGTTTTTGTTGCTGCTTTCTTTATTTTTTTATTTTTTATTTTTTATTTTTTATTTTTTATTTT
>NW_020455721.1:349595-441752 GCF_003342845.1 Nothoprocta perdicaria
CCCTCTCTCTTTTCCTTTTTTCCCCTCTCTCTTTTCCTTTTTTCCCCTCTCTCTTTTCCTTTTTTCCCCTCTCTCTTTTCCTTTTTTCCCCTCTCTCTTTTTCCCCTCTCTCTTTTTTCCCTCTCTCTTTTTTCCCTCTCTCTTTTTTCCCTCTCTCTTTTTTCCCTCTCTCTTTTTTCCCTCTCTCTTTTTTCCCTCTCTCTTTTCCTTTTTTCCCTCTCTCTTTTCCTTTTTTCCCTCTCTCTTTTCCTTTTTTCCCTCTCTCTTTTCCTTTTTTCCTCCCTCTCTTTTCCTTTTTTTTTGTTTCTCTTTTCTTGTCTATCTTTGTCTCTTTTTATCAGTGAGCAATGAGTTACTGTAATATTTTGGTGGTTCCAGTGAGGTCACTACAAACCGGAAACAGTTGAGCTACAGCAAAACTTACTGTAAGTTGTGTTGATTTCTTTTTGGGTGGCTATTCTTAGAATAGCTTCAGCATTAGTGAAATTGCGGTTTGAACTGTGTTGCCTGCATGTAATGTTATTGCAGCTAAAACAGAGCAAGGGATATCGATTTCTAAAACAAGCAGAATTATTTTTAACTCTTTTCTCCACTTCTTTAAGGCAAAACCAGGGTGATTCGGCAGTGTCCTGTCTAAGAGTGCCTGGTGCTTTCATGGGAGAAATCAGGAGTTTGTGGTGGGCAATTTTGCATGAAATGGCTGTGAACTGTGGTTTGTTTTGCCCTTAATGCCACACAATTCTGGACTAGCTCCTGTTCCGAAAAACTGGTCTTGAGACCGTAGCTGTTTGCCAATGCTAAGATATGTATTTATTGAGAATATGAATGTACTGATTCATTTTTGTGCGCCTTTTCAAAATTACCTAGGAGAATCCCAAGAGCTAATTTCCCATTGTGTTCAAAACAAATTTGTTTTTAGTGTTTTCAAGCTGACCTGATCAACAAATTCATCTGCAGTGGGAAAGCTCATTCTAAAGCCCATGTATTTTAAATATCTGCCTGGAAGCAGAGAGGAAATAAGAGCGGAGGTAAATTGGTAAAATTGTGCCAATGGGAAGTTCAGCTCCTGAGGGCCACATCTTGATAATAAGATTTATGAGTTTTCAGTTTAGTCTTTTCCACTAGCACTCAGTTTGACCTTCCTTATAACATTTATTATTTTATATACTTACATTATGTCAAATATTTTCCACCCCTCTGTAAATTAAATTGCTCTAATGTTTTAGACTCTGCTCATTCTGCACCTTGTCCAGGCTTCTGAGAATGCCTGCCCTTCTTTGCACCTTTTCCATTTCTGCTCTTTTCCATTTAAGATGGACACAGCATGGTCCTCATGGCAGCTCTAAGGAGTTGCATCATTATTGTCTATATTTTTCCTAATGCAGCCAGCGTTTTGTTTATCTAAGAGCATTCCCCACCCCTCAAAACAAAATCAAAACCCAAGCAAGAATAAACCTTGGGTATTAAGTGGTTGTTTTCAGAGGATCATCTGTAACTGCACGTTTCCCAGCGGGCACATTTAATTTGCAGCCTGTTGATGGCATTTAATGGGTTGATTTCTGTCTGTATTTCAGTGCTTTGCTATGGCTTTTTCCTTAGCAGCTTGTTGTATCATAGCCCTCTAGATGATAAAATCATTTTTCCATAATCCATAATTTAGGCTCCTAATGTACAGGTGGGGTCACTTCTTTACTGTTCCATAAAAAGGCATTTCCAGATGTGTCATAAAATATGTATAATATAAAGATGGCATATAATATCCAGGCTGTATTTAGATAGATAGTGGATTTAGATAGTGGATTAAGCCAGATACTTAAAACAATAGTTTCAAAATGATATCTGGTTTTCCATATTTCAATCCTGATTTTATAACAGTTTTCTAATGAGCACTGGGTTTGTGTTTGTGCTAAATTTGGATTAACAATTTCCAAATCTTTTGTTGACTGCAAAGTGAGTTTATGGAATTGCAGCACCAAAAAATCGCCAAAATTACTTACTACAAGTGTGAAAGAGTAAGTTTTATCGAGTTCATCATCAGTAGTTAAGGGCAGATTCTGTTATGGGGTTCTGGTTTGAGTTGCTAATGAACACTCGTATTCTGCTTCAGTGAAAACTATGTAATGGAGGTTCTTAAAAATAAAGTAGTCATAGTTTATGACCGTTGGAAGCAATTACTAAATGCGATAAAACCAATGAGAAATAAGGTATTTAACCACGTGCATCACAAACTTCACATGAATGGTACACTTATTTATTTATTTTTAGAAGGTCAACAAATCTATTAGGGAAATACAGCATGGAGTGGGGTCTCTTATGGAACATTATATGATTAAAATTAATTCTAGAGCATGAATTCAAAAGCCAACTATGTGGCTGCCTGCGCAAGAGGTTAATCCTGAGGCAAACAGTAATCGTTCAGGTTTGCTTTGTGAAGCTGAATTTACCTACGGAGAATGAGAAGCTGGCCAGAAGGGTTTCCAAAGCTGTAAAAGCACGGTGTGTTTATCAAGTCATCTCTTGCAAAAGTGTACCTTTTAATTAACGTTAGGCACCAATAAAACATTCTCTAATGTTTATTTGCCAGGAAAAAGAAGTAGGAAATCACGTGTTGAATATTCTCCTATTTCCTGATGATTTTTCCTATGTGTAGAGTCCTCTGACTATGAACAGATCTATTGATCTTAGGGTAGAGGGAAGGCAAAGAAAGATGAGAAATCTTTTCAATTTGTCATAAACTGTTCTATTATAAACTTAAAATTTTTTTTTCTCCTCTAATGCTTTTTATTCAATTTTTTCCTTCCCCTTACCCGTTTGAACACTCAGCAAAGTGCTTCCCTCTTTTCAGAGGAGGCTGCAGGATAACTGAGTGGCCAAGGCGGAGCGGGAGCGCCGCGAGGCCCTTCCCCGTGCGGGGATGCCGGAAGCGCCTGACCCGCCGCTGCTCCCGCAGGGAACACCCGATCCGACAAGCCCCGGGGTTGCCCAACTCGTCCTGGCCCTCGCAGCCCGAAATAGCAGCGCCGGGTGGCTCTGGTGACAGCAAGAGGGAACAGGGAGGTCTCGCTGACGCCGGTCTTGGCATTGCCCTGGCCGTGGCAGGAAAGGAAGTCGTGTAGAGGTTAAGAATGCTGGGGCCAGTCTCACTTCTGCTATTTTTTTTTTTGATGTGCTGAAATCTAATAATTTCACCATTTTTTTTCCTGGCAGTCTAGAGCAACGAACAGGGTGAGTTTGGAGGAAGTTGGTTTCTTAGGTGCTTCCCTCAACAGGCGGTGGATGTCCTGCGGTTTGCTGAGCCAGCCCGGGAAAAGGACACCCGGGCTGTAGCAGTGAGAGCAGCAACCAGGCACCCCACCCTGCAGTCTCTCTTCTTCCTCCTGCCAGGTTTGCAGTGGTGAAAAATGATAAAAATGATGCATCTGTGTTGTACATCACAAGACACTGTCAGTCAGTAACCGCTTGAAGGCTGGGGTCAGCTTCCCTTCTTCTCCGGGACTTTTTCGCTTTCCTTATGCAATGGCTCTTAGGCTCAGTCGCAACATTCCTGAAATGTAGGAGGGTTCTTGTGAGCTTTACTGACAAGTTGGCTGCATGTTTTCCTTCAGCAAAGTACCAGGTGCCTAGAAGAGGGAAACAGAGCAAGGCAAGGGTTTATGAGCAGGTATGAACCTCCTCAAAGAGAAATTGAGGATCAAAAGGCAGTCCTGTTGGTTTTGTTCTCTCCTCCTTCCATCCTGTGTGTGTGCAGTGTTCCTGAGGCTTTTTTTCCCTGATAAGCGTGCATTTTTTCTTATCTCCAATAACATTTCTCTGAAAAAGGAGAAACTTTGAGCAGACATTTGAGCTGAACTGTTTAAAGAAACTAGAGGAAAATACTTGTAAATGGGTAAGAAATCTCATCTTTAAAACTGAGACAAATGGATAAAGGTCTATGTAGGAGAAATGCCATTTAAAATCTTAATAGCTTTAGAAAGTTTGAGGCTATTTCTCAAGCTCTTAAGCTATGAATTTTAATGCTACTGAAAAGAAGTCCAAACAGGCCTCTTAAAACCAAAAACTAGTTCCAGGGCACTATGCCGCTTTTTCACTGTTGCCCTCAAGTACCACATTCTGATATTTTCTCTCCCTTGCTGTCTTTTCCAGAAGTCATTGTTCCAACCAAAATATAAGAATCTTACTGCAAATGTGTTAATAGAGTCGGAGGCAAGCCTTTCCACTGCGGCACGGGGATGATTTGTGCATCACCCTGTTTGTTAAAGGAAGCCCCTTAGCTGTCCCTAGACAGGAGAGCAAGCTCCCTCCGGGCTGGATTGCTCCTTTCCCAAGGCAGCGCGGAGCGGGGTGGGCGGCCGCTCGCTGCTCCCTTCTCCCACGCGCTCCTCTCCGCTCCCTCATCCTCAGTGAGACGATGCCGAATGGAGCAGGAATCCTGAATAAAAACAGGGAAAGCGCGCGGCTGACGTTGGCACTGCACAGCAGCAGCCTTAGTGCGCAGATAAGCAGCAGCTAGGTAATTACCCTCCCAAATACGCGCTGTAAGGAGGTGAAGCAAATCCATCAAAAGTTTCCTGAGCAAAAAGGAGGGTAGAGGGCTAGGGCTTGCTTTTGGGTTTGATTTTAGTTGGTGTTTTTTAAGAAATCATGATGGTTTTCTGGTCCAGAGGAACAGGAACCGCACTCCTTGTGGGATGACTTAGGAACTGGTAAGATTTGTGAACTAGTAAATAAGCTATGTGTCTTGCTCTTTTTTTTCAAAATTATTAGTAATGTAAGCCTATTAGTAATACACGTAAATACTTGTAAAATATTCTGTCATATTTGATATTCTTTATTTACTAAATCCTTAGTTTCAAATGGTAACGAATCTCGCATAAAAAATAGTAAACTAAATTTATATATATATTTTAAATTTAGTTCAGCAACTTTATGTATACATCACACTGTATCCATATATGTATATGTATCCATACACGCTTTATCTATACATAATCTCACACACACATATATGTGAACATATATAAAAACATACAAGCGTTACAGTATTTTTTTTCTGGGACATGTTCTTTTTGTCTAAGTATGACTTAGAGCTAATCAAGGAAGTAATGCCAAGGAGATACCTTAGCCTACTTTCCTCTAATTCTGAGACAGGGAAAGGGAGATAGGAGTCATCTTTTCTTTTTCTCTAGTTTTGATAGATATCAGAATCCAGGGCAAAGAGCAAATATTTTAATTTTCTGTTATTTTAATGTTTACATAATATTTTAATTTAACAGCAAATATTTTAACAATAACAAAAAACTCAGTTATTTAGGTCTTTGCTGCCTTTTGCCAAGCTCGGCGTGGTTTAGGCGGCTCTGACTTGGCGCTGGCTCTTGTGGCGCTAGGCAGGACCCAGCCGCCCCTTCTGTGGCGGCGGGGCAGGGAGCCAGGCCAGGCCTTGGCATCGCGGAGCCAGGCAGGTTGGGACGGAGGGAAGGGAGGGAGCCCTGGAGATTGGCGAGACCGTGGAATTAGTCATTCCAAGGGGCTTTCAGACAAAAACAGCCATAGGGAGCTAGTGGTCTCTTCTCTGGGCAAAAATTGAGTGTGTGTGGAAAAAAATAGCTATATTAAAGCTAACACCTCAATTTTGCAAGTTATTTTACATTTCCCTGCCCCTCTCCAGGCTCTTCCAACTAGAAGGGTTACTGGAAGCCCACGGAGCACCAGGTACTCTCTGGCCCAACTGCAGGTCACATCCCAGGCATCTGGAGCAGGGATAAACGGCCTCTCCAGAAATGGCTCTCGCCCCGCAGGGTTGGGCTGCCCCGAAACACAACCTGGCCCATCCGCGTCCATCAGATCTGCGATGGCAACTCCAGGGGGCAACTTTTAAGACCAAAACACGCCGTGCTCCTCCAGGCCCGGCCTGCCCTGCTCGGCTCCGACACAAGGAGCCCTGGGCCCGGCCCGGCCGGGAACGGGGAGGAAGGGAAGGGCCCAGCCTGAGATGGCCGCCCTGCTGGCCGGTTTAACTGAGGAGTGGCCCCGCTCAGGCCTTAGGCTAAATCCAGCCCCTGGGATACCTGCAACCTCCATCTTCCCTTAAAAAGAAGCTCTTGTCTCACATAGCAACGTCCTCCAAGGTCTCCCTCTCCTTGAGGCATGGAGGGAACAGCTGCTGTAGCCGCCAGGCAAAGAGCCATCAGAGCCAGGGAGCCGGCTTCCAGGGAGCTGGGGAGCCGGCTTCTAGGGAGCCGCAGGGCGGCGGTGCGGGATGCGCTGCTGTGTGGTGTGTTGTGTGGTGGGACGCTGCGCCCTTGCTGCAGATGGGGCCTTGCTGCCCCATCACCTCCTCGTTGCTGCATTTGTTAGCGGTTAGCAGCTCTGCAGCTTGAGAACTCATTTGTACCTGCTCTTTAAAAGCAGTAAAATAATAAAGCCATGTCGCTGCCTGCAGTTCAAGAGCATAGATTTGCCAGAAGTGCTTTGGTGAATATATGGTCTGTTTTTATTTCCAGCTTTGAATCGAGCGGCATCAAACGTCTCCCGTACGTGCCTGATCTCAGGTTAAGTATCTAAACCCCTCCCAAAGCAGTAACGGGGACAGCACCTGGTGAAGGTGGAAGCTTTAGGGTAATCAGCCCACAGCTTCCCTGCTGATTTTCATTTTCTCTGATTAATTCCCCTCTTCCTCTTCCTGCATGAATGGTATTTTTTCCATGTGGAGCCATTAGGCTGTGTGGAGCCTGATCCCAGGGAATGCTGAACGGCAGTGCAGCCAAGGTCCCCTGGAGCTCCCAGGGAGCATGGTGTGTTTTTGTCTTAAAAGTTGCCCCCTGGAGTTGCCATCGCAGATCTGATGGATGCAGATGGGCCAGGTTGTGTTTCGGGGCAGCCCAACCCTGTGGGGCGAAAGTGGTTTCTGGAGAGGCCGTTTATCCCTGCTCCGGATGCCTGGGATGTGACCTGCAGGCGAGCTGGAGAGCACCCGGTGCTCCATGGGCTTCCAGTAACCCTTCTGGTTGGAAGAACTAGTCAACCCTTCTAGTTGGAGAGGGGCAGGGAAATGTAAAATAACTTACAAAATTGAGGTGTTAGCTTTAATATAGCTATTTTTTTCCACACACACTCAATTTTTGCCCAGAGAAGAGACCATTAGCTCCCTATGGCTGTTTTTTTTGAAAGCCCCTTGGAATGACTAATTCCATGGTCATGGCTGGAGTGCACTGTTAATAAGGAAATGTCATATTTGAGGACTTGGTTAATTTTTGTTTCAGGCGCCTTTTCAGCTTTTGCAAAGTTTTTTTTTTTGCTTTTTATCTGTCCAGACTCTGTTGTTGTTTGCTTTAAAACTGCAGCAAGTAACAGTAGTTAGTTCAGTTAGTTAAAAGTATCAGGGGAAAAAAAAATGGATTGCTATGAAAAGATGAACTTGTAAAGTCAAAAAAAAAAGTTTTAATATAATGAAAAAATGCTTTTGTTGCTTTGTTTTTAGCACTTGGGCTCACTGCTGCCATTAAGACTGTTGATATAAATATGATTCTTCAGCCCTGTTCAAAGTGGGTTTAGAGGCTAGCATAGAACTTAAAGTAGAGCTGTGTTGTGGGGAAGCTCAGAAAGCAAAGCAGAATTTGAGCAGGAAAAGGCCAGGACAGAGACATCCAAAAATTGGCCTGGTAGGGCTTCCACACGGTGCTGGAGACAGTCCAGCTGTTAAGGAAGATGCAGCTCCAGCTTTGGAAGAGCTGGCAAGAAAAATGGTCAAGCAGTTGGAGGTGGTGACCCAGAGGCCCCATCTCTGAGCCAGGTGGTAAAGGGAGAAAGCAGCTTGGGCAGCCTAGGTTTTAAACACAGGTTGAAATTCAGGACAATTTTTGAAGAAGAAAGAGTATTCTGTAATATGAGGCATGGCAGCCAGGGCGTAATGAAAAGTATAAGAAAGAGGATGAGGCAGAAGCAAATGCAGTGAGATGATGAGTGAAGAGTGAACATTTCCCCACAAACCTCCCTCCCTGTGAAATCCCTCGTGTGTAAATTTGCCGAGGGGCTGATATTTACACGCTTGCGGTCAATACTTGTTCCTTAACAAACACTGCTTGCCGTTTTGCAGTTAATAAAAATGTGCATCTGTCGATTCCAGCTCTTACGAGCAAGCTGGGAAAGAGCCGGAGCAGGGAGGTGACAACATTGCTCATTTGACGAGTTATACACAGTAGACAAGAGGAGGGTGCAAATGAAAATGCACCCACTTTCAGAATGACATTAGGCTGCTGTGTAACCATGTTCTAAAAGGACTATTGAAATTCAGTGCAGATAAATGTAAAGTAATGGCCAAGGGAAAAAATATTTTAACTTTTCATTTAAAATGAGGAACATTCAGGAGTAATATCTTTGGATCATATATTTACGTGGAGAAGTCAACTGTATACTCGCTGGCTGTCAAAAAGCAAATAAAACATAAGGTTTTTTTATGACAGTAGTGGGGAAAAGAAACTTAAGCATTAAGCATCTGTCGCAGTGGACATCCGTGCTGTGCCTTCATCGTCAGTGGGATCTGTGATGTCTCTCCCTGAGTTCTCCTTCTCTCGCATCTCCAAAGAGAATCCCATAGCACTGCGAAAGCTGCAGGGGACCTAGAAAGCTACCAAACAGCTCCGGTGTAAGGAATGAGTAAGTAGATGAGACTTTGCAGTTTGGAAAAGGGATAGATGGAGTGGGAGGGCCAGGATGGCGTCTGCAGAAGACGGGGAGACGTGGAGAAGGTGACATGGGGAGGGAAGAATGTCCATGGTCTTTCTCCATGCAAATGTAGGAGTCCTTGAATGAAGCTGACAGGTGGTAGTTCTCCACAAAGCAGGTAGTTGCATGTGGAGCTGTTTGCCATGGGATATTACAGGTGTGAAAAATTCATCTAGGGGACAAGCGGAAAAAATCATGTGGTAATAATCATAGGACCCCATTACAGGCAAATATACGTTCTGTGGCTTGCACCAGGGCTGCATGTTTCTGGAGGCCAGAAGTTTTTTTCTGGTTCTGTGCTGCTTTTCTCTAGGCTTCTGCTATGGTCCACTGCTGAAAGTGTGTTTTCAGCTGGACTTCTGGCCTGATGTGCACAGCTTTTTCTTTCCTGTCTCTCTCTTCTCTCTTTTTTTTTTTAAACATTATCATTTTTGTTTTTCATGGACAACAATATTGTTTCTTGTGCATCTTATTAGCTGGTTATTGTAACAACCTCAGTATCTGAAGTCCTGCTGGAGTTCTAATCATTTAAGCCTATTGCATCAAGATTTTAGGATCTCAGTAGAAAAGTTAAGGTTTTAAGGTACGCTAAGCCTAGGAGAAATAGGCTGTTTTTAAACTGAGTTATTCTTTAGATTCCTCAGTGCTGAATTAATCTACTTAGATGTTTTCTGCCTTGTAAACTTGATTATATTTGAGAAACTGTGGAAACTGAAGAAGAAATTCAAGAGCAGTTTGACCCCTTGGAGAACCCGAAAAACTCTCCATGCTCTTGTCTCTGGTAATGAAACACAGATTCCTGATGCAGCTCTACTTGTTGAACCAGTTCTCTTTTTTTGTGTGTGTGTGTTTGGTAAACCCTCCCTCAGCAACCTTGAAGTTGAATGCAGGTGCTTTGGAGGACCAGAGAGATTAATGGAAAAATTTCCCCCATTTGGCTGGGGAGTGGCTGGCTTGACTACTGGCTTCTTTGGTAGGAAACCTGGATTTGAGAAAATATGGAAATTTTATAAGGTGTTTTGAGTGCTCGTGTTGTCACTTTTACAAATCTTTCTGGTGAGTGGAAAGAAAAAAACTTCTGCAGTTTTCACTAGCACTTGTTTAATTCCTCTGTTGGTCTTAATAAATGAATAAAAGAGAAGCACGCTGCTTTTTTTTCAAGTTCTGGGGCATAAGATCAAAGGAGAGTAAATCAGCCAGGGGGAGGGAACGTGTCTCAGTCCGGGGAGTCTGAAAGGGTTCAGAGCAGCTGCATGGAGCAGATTGCAAACTAGAACAACTTGTGGCTGGCTCCAGTGTTGCAGCCTTTAAACCTGATACTGTTGTCCGAAAAGATACTAGGTTAGGTACAGAAGAAGCGTCAGGCTGAAATGAAGCCTGGAACAGGGAATGCCCTGGAGGCTCCTAAATAGTTATTAAGCAGATAGGTTTTAGCGATAGCCACCGCCCTGTCCTGGGTGCACAGGGAGTTTGGCAGCCGGTGCAGAACAGTGCCCTAGACATTAGCATAGCAATGTGCTCATTATTTTGCATTATTGCTAATTAGGAACTCTGCACATGTAAATGCAGTGGCTGTCTGTGTTTGCCCTTCGGTACATGAATGGAATAGCACGTTCAAGAATTATCTCCCATGTCAGGGGTTGTGTGTCCGAGGGAAACGGGGGAAGGCCCCGCTCTGCGAGCGCAGCAGGGACCTCCCTTGGGGAGGAGGGAGGTCAAAATGGTAGGAGGGAGGAGAGGATGGCAAAAGTTGAAACCTCCCTGATCCTCATGGCACGGAGAAGGAGCTTGGCTTCATGTGCAGATGTGACCCGTGCTCCTACGCCTTGCTGGTCTCACTGGGAATCCGTGTCGTGCTTAAGGGCTGCGTGTGGTGGCCGGGGTGAAGCTGTTACTGCCAGCCTCGCCACTGGACATTTTGCTTTGCACACAGCCTGGCTGCTCGTTCCTGATGCCCGTTTAACCTGCAGATTGCAAATGTGTTTTGAAAGAGGCAAAGCGCCGTTTTTCTTCCTTAAAATGAAGACTGATGAGAGGAGTGTTTTTATCTTCTATATTTAGGAGGGTTATGTAAAGTGTCTGTCATGGATTTTTCAGTTTTAAATGCAAATAACAGGTAGTGTGGTGAGCCTTTAAAGCTGCCATTAAAATGAAAACGCATAAAACTTTCTTGAAAAACTGATCAGACAGGTCATTAGTTAAGGCTAGAGCATTTTAAGATGCTTTAAACCTCATTTGCGATGTTTAAATAAAAAGTAGCTAGTGTTAGTTTTTAAGGTAATAACCGCTCCCTTGTCTTCCTCGGAGTTGTTAAGAGTTTCAAATTCACATTTCCCGGTTTTAAGCGACCTGCGGGACAGACCTTTCTCCCAGCTGCACGAGCAACGCTGCAGCCGGATTCCCTCTTTTCCCTCCGGTTGGGAACATCCCGGATTCCCTCTGTTCCCTCCGGTTGGGAACACCCGGGCAGGCCGTGGAGGCGCCCTGTGGGGGGCCAGTTCAGCGCCCTGCCGGCTCCGCAGCATGGGGGTTTTAGGCACCAGCAAGTCCATGGGATTGGAGGAAAAAAGCGGGAAGCTCCTTTCCTGCACCGCTCATCCCTTTCTCTTTCCCTCTCCCTCCTCCCGAGCTCTGAGCCCAAAGCCGCTCAGCAGAGGGGCGGCCTCCGCCTCGCCTTCCCCCTTCTGCTGCTCTCGTCCCGCTTCTGGTCTCCGCTTCCTTCGGCCTCCCAGTGAAGCAGGGGGAGCCCTCAGGTACCCGCAGCCCCACGCCGGCGCTTTCTGCTCCTGCTCCGGGTTTCTTCAGGCCTGCTGCTACTCCTGACCCTTTCGGGAGCGCCTGCAGCCCAATGCAGAGCCCGCTGCTGCTGCCTTCACTCTGTGGGGTCCAGCAGCCACAAGCTGCACGAGTAGAGGCTCCCACCGCTCCTCAGCCCCCATTTCACTCACTGCATGCACCCAAGCAGCGAGCGAAGACACAGGCTTTTAACTTTCCATCACTGTTTTCCTTGCTCTGCATCCCCAGGAAGGAAAAAAAAGCCCCTCTTTTTTTGGTCGTACCTCCCGATACGAGCCGATCAAGTTGATGTGCTTTAATTGCAGAACATTTTGTCACTGCGGCCGTCTTCTCTGCTACAGGTGTAGGTGATCAGTGCAAGGAAAGGGTAATTAAAGCAATACCTTTCCTTGCCTGCATTGCAAAACATGCAAAATGATGCTTTTAAATTATTTTTCGAATGTTTTCAGATGGAGTGAGATGGGGCTGAGTGGGCGTTTTATAAAGCAGCAAGAAAAACTGTTGTTGCCTGAAGCTGTTGTCCTGAAGGTATTTTTAGGATGACTCAGGCATAAGGTCTGTGAATTTCCTTGTCTTAGGCTGAAGGAAAAAAAGTTGACATTTTCCTTCTAGCTGCTTTGGTTAAATATTTGAATATAAAAATCCAGCCTTTCAAGGAAATGGAAATTTATTTTTAAGAGGTTTGATAAAATAGTCCATCTCAACATCCACTGTGGTGTAATTCTGCTAATTTTCCAATTATCTGCTGAGGAAGCAGGGTATATGAGATAAAAAATAAAAATGGAATTTTCTTTTCCTCTTAGAGCAGATATCTTGGGTCTTCATCAAGAAGCCAAAAAGGAGAAAAAAAAAAAAGAAAGGCCATTTTATGGAGATACAGCCACCCATGCCAATCTCTGCAATGACACGTGTTAAGTTTTTGGATGTCTTCCTTAAACTTAATAAACTTTGAACAAGAGGAAATGGCCTCAAGTTGTGCTGGGAAGGCTCAGGTTGGATATGAGGAAGAATTCCTACAGGGAAGGAGCGGTGAAGCATTGGAACAGGCTGCCCGGGGAGTGGTAGAGCCACCGTCCCTGGCCATGTAGAGAAGGCGCTCGGATGTGGCTTAGCAGGGATCTTGGTGCCGGGCTCAGGGTTGCACTCATTGATCTCCAAGGTCTTTTCCAACCATAATGACTCTGTGATTCTGTGTGTGTTGTCCCAGTGGCTTAAAAGCAGCTCTTCTGCGTGTCTGCTCTCCGTTCTTCGTAGCTGTTGTGACTCTACAGGGAAAAGCAGATGTCAGGAAGGACCCATGAGCAACTGCTGGTGTCTTTCAGACCTACCAGCGTGACCTGGGAGCCCAACAGGCTCATCTCGGTATTTCTACTCTCCTTGCTGAAATTCCTAAATTTTTATTGTTTTATACCTGACTATAACAAATAGAAATTTATCAGATAAATACTTTAAAATGTTTAATACATATAAAAATACTTTTTTTTGATATTACATGTTAGCTTGTGTGTAACCTATGTGATCGAAAGCTGTTTGTACACATACACACATATGTCTTATATTGTCTGTGCTTGGCTTTTTGGTGATTGTCTGTGCTTGGCTTTTTGGTGGTGTGTGCCGACCTCAGCCACCGAGAGCTGCCTGTGTGTCCTCATAGAAATCCTGAGGTTGGCAGGGACCTCTAGAGATCAGCCAGTCCAACCCTCTGCTCCAGCAGGGACACCCAGAGCACGGGGCACAGGGCGGCATCCAGGCGGGTTTGGGAGATCTCCAGGGAGGGAGACTCCACAGCCTCCCTGGGCAGCCTGTGCCAGAGCTCTGGCACCCTAACTATTAATAAATTTTTCCTTAAGTTCCTGCGTAACTTCCGGGGCTTCAGACTTGTGACCCTGCTGGAAGAGTTGTGCATTTACAAAACAAGCGTGCTCTTCTTGAGTTCTCCTTGAACGTGTCCCTGTTTGCTTCTCCTCCGCTAGCAGGAAGCAGCACCTGGTGGGAAGAGTGGCTGGCCACTAAATCCCAGTGGCCTGGAAGGGACCGGGCATCGTGTGGGTGCATCAGAGCATCGAACGTCCAAAATCCACGTGTTTGCAAATAAAAGGTTCCCAAATTAGGAGAGAGTTTTGAAGTCTGTGTCCCTCGGTCCTACCTTGCAGGGCTGCACTGGCACTGCTGAGCTCTGCTCTGCGCGGTGGAGCGTGCGACCAAATTGCCTTTTCCGTCTTATTCCATCTTTTTTTCCCCCCCAGTAAGCGCTTAGTGAGACGTGTCCTGTCTTAAGGGAGAGCGCCTGTCACGTGGTGGTTGTCATCGGCTCTGGTTGTGAGTGAGCGTCGGAGTGGGCCTTGCCACAGACTGGGAGTCAGTCTGCACAGGTCTGTTCGGGGGAAATTAAGAGGGTGCCGTATCAGAAATTGGTATTTCCGTTAGTTAAATTGCTTTTCCTTTAGTTAAATTACTTAATAATGTTTCAGTGGGGGAAAAAAAAAAAAAAGTAGCAGGTAGTTTTATTATATCAGCTAATATTATTAGATTATATTATTTTTGAAGAATTGTTGCATTTGCGATTTTCAGCTCATAGTAGGTTTTTGAAGCTGATTTTTGTAAGGGTTTTACTTTTAAAACTTTTCAAGGAACCACACTCTATAATTGTGAAAGACCAGGGCGCATGAAGTCTAAGATTATTTGTGTTAAAACCTGCCATACAAGGCTAACTTAATGCGACGAAGGACAGAGGAAAATGACAACGCAACGCACAGTTTATGCTCTTTAGGAAGCTATTTTTGGTGCATCTGAGATTCCAGAGGAGCAAGGGGCAGCCCTGTTTTGCTTTCGCTTACACGAGCCATTCAAAGCAAAAGATAAACTATTTGCACGTGCTCCGGAGCACCTCAGAGTAACCCCGTTTTTCCTTTGATTGTAAAAACAGACCGTACTGCTTGGTAAGAGAGTCACCAAGGCCGTGTCTCTAGCTGGGAAACGTATTGGTTGGAAAGGAACCGGCCTGGATGCGGCAGGAAGGTGTTAGAGGTGACCGGGTGCGGGAGTAGGTAGCTGCCCGCTGAGGGCTATTGCCAAGGGGTTATCGGGGACGTTTTGGTGGTAAAGCCTGTTGGAAGGTTGGACTAGATGATCTCTAGAGGTCCCTTCCAACCTTAAACGTTCTGTGATTCTGTTTACAGGCCCAGCTGGAAACCTCTCCTCAGCAAAGGCTTAATAATATCACAGCGGTGCAGCAGGGCTTGGAAGCGTGATGGTGCACGGTTGAGACCTGGCGCCGCGCGGCCAGCGCATCCTCCTGGGCAGCCCCTGCCCTGAGCGCCCTGGGGCTGCTCTGCCCCCCGCTGCACCTGGGCGCGCGGAGACGCAGCCGGAATAGCTGCAGCTCGGGAGGAAAGCGCGTGAGGAGACGCGGGAAGGGCGCGAGGTTTGCTGGCCGCGTGCCCGGCCTGTGCGTGGTTATTTCTGTTACCTGCATGGCTTTGTTTGGGATTGCAGCCTGACATGCAGGTGGTTGGGAATGTCTGACGGAACAGGCGTTTCTTTTAATGGATAGAATTCAGCTAAAGAGTTAAAACACTCAGTTGTTCTGCCTGACAAATGTAGCAGGCTTTCAAAATACTGAATTTTCCTGATTTTCCTAATTAATTATATTTTTCTCTGTGAGCTGTAATGATGGTGTGAAATCTGTGGGTAATTCTCTTAATGATGACGCTTTGGTTGTTTGTATGCTCAAGCTCAGGGTTCATCTGCTGCGAGGCTGGAAAAGATTCATCATCAAACCCTGAGCTTAATAGGGCAAATGAATTTGATAGCCAGTCTGCATTCTTGATTGCTTTTTGGTAAATCTTGCAGCTTAGTCTGCAGGATTCATTTTTGCATGTGTATTTTTTCCTGTGTGTTCATGTAATTTATCAACTATCGTGCAACTTTGTAAGTAGATTTTTCTCTCCCTTTTCTGTAAGGAAGGAATCTGGAAGGAAATAGGAAGATGGATGGCTGTTTTTCTCCAATTAAGTTGGTAAGGGGTTAGCGAAGGCCGGTCCTGGCTGCGAGCTGCCTGTGTTTCTGTTCAGCAGCAAGTAAATCAGTGCAAAGGAAGCTGTGTATAAAACTGCAAAACTGTGTATAAAAGTGCTTCCAACGTCCTGTAGTTTTATTACGCTTATAAATATCGGGAAAGTCACCTAAACCCACTACTTTCGGATGAAGTCTGTCAAGGAAAGGATCGTTTTGTAGGCATCGGAAAGGGAGGAAGCAGCATCCATGTTTGGGAGAGAGAGATGAGTTTGTGGAGCTCTGGGCCTCCTTCCAAACGCTGCAGCCAGGGTGTTTCCCACGTTGCTCCAGTGAAGCTAAGGAGTTTTAGGATAAATCCTGTTGCCTTCCCTTCTTTCAGTTAAGTTTTAATTTAAAGGTCTAAATAACCGCCACCTGGAAGCTTTTGGAGGCAATTTGGAGGATGGTCCCTGTATCCACAAGCCCCGTTCCGAGCTCGGCTCCGGGTCTCTGGGGCGCCCTTGGAAGTGGCGCTCGGCTCATGCGGCGGCTGCTGCCTCCTCTCAGCGCCCCGTCTTTCCCCAGAGCCCCCCGAGGACTCTCCGCAACCACAAGGAAACAGAGCTCAAGGTTCCCTTAGTTCCCATTTGCTTTCTCCTTCCTCACACAGGTGGTTACAAAATGGAGTTCATCCTTCCAGGGAGATTTTCTGCGGAAAAAACGTAGGGGAAACGGAGTTCCCCTTCCCATGCCGATGTGTTGGGGGCCAGCAGGTCATTTGCTAAGGACAGAGTTAGTAAAAACCAGCCTCCTCTTGGGCCAGCTGCATCGATGTGATTTATCTATGTGCTTTATGGGTGGTTTTGCAGAGGAATAAGCCCAGGGCTGCTGCTGGTCCCCACTGCTCCCACGTGGGAGCCCTGGCTCCCTCCCTTCCCACGCAGGTTCTGGTTGCTGTTTGCCCCACCGCGTTGAACGCGGCGGCGTCTCCTGCTACCAGTGTTTTCAAAACCATATTAAAATACTCTCTGCATCAGTAATGCACAATAATACCTATTCCGAAGAGTCCCCTGACTGCATAAATTATCATAGATGGCAAGAAACTACTGTGGGATTAGCTGTTGACTGCAGATCCCATGCCAGTGCTTTTCTTTCTGCAGTTCCGTGTAATTTAACATGTCAATAGCGTTGCTGGTAAAACATGATAAAATTTTATATGGCAGTATTACTCATAATGTACTGCATATTTATGTGTGAATGCTATTACTCCTAAATATAAACAGATTTTTCAAGACAGATTTCAGTAAATGACTTTCTGAAATCTTGCTTTTTCGTATGTATTTCAGTAATGACTTCTTTTTCTTGCAGACAAAATTGAAGAAGCACAAAAACAACTTAATGGAACAGAAGACCAACAGAGAGGTAATAAACAAAAACAATACCAAGTAGAGAAAGCATACTGTGATTGTACAGGCTGATCCAAAGCTTTTCTTTGGATTAGGGAAAAGACTCCACCGGGCTGGGTATTGGATGTGGCCCGGGGGGTGTCTCTCTGCCCATCACGTGCTGTGATCTGGTTTTGCTGAGACACAAATGCTTTACTTTGACCACTTGAGTAGCTGCACTGACCTTGAGACCACTAGAGAAGTTGCCAAAGTTATTGACTGCAGCCTGTACTAACAGTTCGGTTCATAATCTGATTTAGCTAATCATTAATAGCCATGCTTGGTCTGTGACAAGCAATAGGTGCTGATTTCTAGCAGATGCTGAAAGGAGATTTATCATTCAGGTTATTTTAAGAAGCAGCTGACCTGTGACAGATTTAAGTCTGTATGTTGGAGCGAGAAAGCTGGTCATTGTGTTTCATTGTCCTTGTATTTCAGGGCTGGCTGAGTGCTGTAGTGGCACATTCGAGTCCTTTGCCTTGTTCACCCCTCTCTGGAGAGCGAGTTGCCCTTCTGACCTGTGAGGGGCCTGTGAACAGCACCGTAAATCGTTGATGCTCTGTCCTGCACCCAGAGTCTGTCTTTTGATACAATGAATTTCAAAACCTCTTGAAGATAACAGAACCTAAGAACCAACCTACTAAATCTCATCAGCAGAAGGCACTAGGACATGCTATTTATGGGTGCTGTGTTGGGCTGGCCACTTTCTGCAGTCCGTTCCCCTCGTGTTTCCCACATGATTGGACTAGGGATGTCTTCCCAGTCCCTGTAGTATCTAGATGTTTATGGACCTGTTGTCCATGAATTTGCGTGATTCTTTTCTTGCCTCCCTCATTCTGTGGCAGCAACTTGCAGAAGCTCCCTACCAATCACATGAAAAAGTGCAGTCATTTATATTTTTTTTCCTGGTTTCCTACTTGTTCCAACAGATGCCCCCCAGCTCAAGCACTGTGCAGTTTGTTAAACAGCAGTTCTGTATTTCACCCTGCCCACCCTCTTTGTGATTTTAGAAACCTTGTCCCTATCCGCTCTTGGCTTTCCTTTCTCCACACCGAAGAGTCCCAGCCTTTTTATGCTCCCTCTATACAGCAAACTCTCCATCCTCTTCATCATTTCAGTTGCCTTCAGTCCTTTGTTCAGCTTCTCTGTGTTCTTCAGGTGCAGAGACCAG
This sequence comes from Nothoprocta perdicaria, assembly GCF_003342845.1. NCBI lineage: Eukaryota > Metazoa > Chordata > Aves > Tinamiformes > Tinamidae > Nothoprocta > Nothoprocta perdicaria. Next base: position 367,725 of record NW_020455721.1, read on the forward strand.
AGCTGCAGCCAATAAGCAAGACGTAGGCACGTCAGGGGGTTGTGTAGGGGCAAGGGGACGAACACTGCTTTGTTCTCATTGCTCTGCTTGAGGAAATCGAGAGCTTTTAGACCGTTTTGGCCACCACTGCACACGGAGCTGATGTTCTCGGAGGACTGTCATTGAAGACTGAGAGGTCCCTTTCCCGAGTTCCAGGTTTCCCCATCAGCACCGTGTACATGTGGCTTCAGTTCCCTCTTTTGCTGTGGAATTTGCTTACTTATTATCATTTCTGATGAAAAGAATAAATTTGCAAACATGAAGATGCTGAATGGCCCAAGATACTGGTGTGTGTCAAGAACACAGGTGGGAGGTGAAGGACAGCAGAATTCAGGTCTTCCTGGTGCACGGCCTTATCCAAGTAGGCTTTTGTTGGGGAGGGGAAAAAAAGGATTATGGCATTTCCTTATGCATTTATAAGAGGTGAGGGGAAAGAAAATAAGTGACCAGATAGCAAAAGCAGTACTTCAAACATTTCAACACAGACTTCCTCCTAAATAGGCACATTTTTGTTCAGTGAGATGCAGGTAAGTGGCTGTTGCCATTCAGCTGTAAATTTGTGATGTATAAAGCATTGCTGCCTGCTTCTCGTGTTGATCTTGCACAAGTAAGCTGACCTCTCTTTCCAGGGTCTTGTTCTCAGCTATGTCCCAGTAACATGTTCATGATCCTGCACAAATGAATAGAACTGCTCTAGTGTAAACTGTGATGCACTCTGAAAAGGTTGAGACTGCAGGTTTGTAAGTGAGGGTAGCAGGCAGCTTTGAAAATACCAATTGTCAGAAGTTTGGACTTCTAATCTAAATTCATGTGGCTGGCAGTTGAAAAACAAATGTCTACATATAAATTTGCTGTAGAAATAATGGAGATAATTAGGCTTCTGTTTCCTCTTTCAATGAGAAATGTCCTTTGCTATTTTTTAGTTTTGTTTCTTAAATATCTGAACACATACTGTTCTTGGTTATATGAAAATGATTCATATAAGGCTTTAGAGTCTGGAAAATAGATTCATTGAGCTAAACCAGTACAAATGTGGACATATTTACATAAATTATTTTAAGCAGCTCCGATGTAGTAAGATTCACCTGAACTATGGATAAACACTTTACCTCTTTATTTATTTCTTTTGTCTTTCCGTTCATGTAGATCGCTTCAGATTTGTTTGTTTCCAATCTGACATGAATAGGGAGTGTAATATCATGGAATTTAACCCCTGCTCTGTCACTACTGGAACTGGCAGTGGTGTGGAGGAGGTCTCCATAACTGCAAGGAGGAATTTTTCGTAAGTTTACTTGTGGCAGGTTTTCATAGAATCACACAATCCTTAAGGTTGGAAGGGACCTCCATAGCCATCTAGTCCAGCCCCCCTGCACACGCAGGGTCACCAAGAGCACAGGGCTGCATCCAAGCGGATTTTCCACTAGCTGGTGTGCACTGATCAGTGACAGCTTCACAAATGTGTGGGACTGTAAGTAAACTTAGTTGAATGTAAAAAGATCTATTTAAATATTATTTTGCCATAAGCAATTCCAGTTAAGTGCAAATTGTGAAATAGCTGCCTATTAAACACTGGGGAGATAGAAAATGAGCAGGCATAGTTTTTGAGTTCAGTCCAATGAACAGTTATTTAACATAAGATATTTACCAAAAAAAAAAAAAATTATTTATCTTTCCCTTGAGGGGATGGGAGATGGTAGCCCACAATACATTCTTTGTGGGGATGTTCCCTGCCAGGCCCTGCCATCTGAGGCTAGAAACATTTTCCTCAAGGGCCATGGTCACTTCTGCCCTCCTTCCTGTTCGGTGAGTGTATGAGGTGAAGAATTCCTGGCATCACTTCTTTTTCTCTCCACTGCCCAGCTGCTGTTAAGAATTTTCAGTCCTAGCAGCTCTGCTTCTCTTTAGCTTGTACGGTATCTCCAAAGGCCATTTTACACCCTGTGTGGGAGTTGAATGTCATCTTCAGACACACGTGCACATTATCCTTAGTGCCATAGTGCAGGGCTTGTTCCCAGCAGGTGCCCCATGTGGTGGTGGTCTGTAAAACCTTGAAGGGATGGTGAGTTTAACTACAGGAAATGTTTCCTTGAGGAGACAGTGAAAGTTTTGGTGTGGGACCCAGGAGGCATCATGGGCTGGAGAGCAGTCAGCCAGATTTGACAGCTTTGTCTTTCCCCTACCAAATCCATCCCAAGTCTCAAAGTCTTCTCCCTTCCAGACTGGTAAAGTCAAGTCCTCTTAGATCCTTGAGGTTACCACAGAGACTTGTGATTTGGTCCTCCCTTGAACCAGTTCAGCCCCTGGAGGCCAATATGAAGTGCTGTAGGCATCTGCTTTCCTTTTTTATCCATCGCACCAATATGTCTTTAGCCATCACAGCTTGGGTCCTACCTATATAAACTCTGCCAAATGTCAGGGCATTCTTCAGTGCAGGTGGTGCTAACAAGACAGGCACAGCCCTCACGAAGAAGTTCCTTTCATCTTGGAAGTCTTGGGAGCCACTTAAAGGCTTTGGACTCCAGAAGAGTCAGAGCAACTTCAGTAGCACTGCTGAAAAATACCTTTGTGTTCAGCAGTTGTCACGGGGCTGTCCCTGCCTACACTTTCTGTAGGTGTTTATCTGTTTCTGAAATCTTCGGGGTTCTCACAGCATCTGGTAGAGCAGTTCTGTAGTCATTTTGTGCATGCAGGGCCATGAGACTCCCCATGTACCAGTGCATGTCATACGATGACAACTGTGTGGAACCACCCACTGTGTGAATGTACATTTGAACCATCATGTACAGAAAGAATAAAGAAGTGAGACATTATTTATCAGCAGTGCAAATCTTCTGGGATAGAGTCCACAAACACATAGGTAATGTAATGGCTCTGAGGAGAGGCGACTGCCTCAAACTTGTCAGCCTTGTTTGCCCATCTGCTTTTTTGGATTTTTTTTTTTTTTTTTAACTGGAATCTTATTTCTGCAGAAAATTGAACTGCACTGCAATTTAGGTGAGAAATTTTGACTTTTAAAATGGAAGCATGGAATTTTAACTGAAAAATGCAAGTTTGTTACAGATTCACTGCAGACAAATTTTGTATCTGTGAGTCCTTTCAACCCAACGTATCACTTAAAACTCTTGTTAAAAGTAAACACCTCACTGACAAAAACATAGGAGTTTCAGCTAGACTCTTGAATGCACTAGTGTTCTCTCTTGCTGATCAAAATGTCACTTATCCATCACCTTAATGGTTGATGCCCTTTCCGTGTTGTCACACGCTGGTGACTGATTTGCCCACGTCTAGCCCCAAAAGAGGGGGCAGATTCCCTGCCCTTGCTGCCCTTCTGCAGGCTCCGCCGAGTCCCCCCTTGCTGCCTCTGCCCCTCTGCGTGCCGGGAGGGAGCCCTGCTCGCTGAGGGACCTCGCAGCACGTTCCAGCAGCTCTGCTCTTTCATCCCTCTTTTCAAGGAAAATAGGAAGTTGGATGAAAGGGAGGTGGATCAAACAAAAAAAAATCTGGAAATGTAAATCAAATGCTTTAACTTTAGTTCCACAAGTTTAGGGTGATCTCATCCTGTGCAGATGTTTCCTTGCATTTTTCTTGTAGGTTTGTATGTGATCTTTTTTGGTAGGTTTGTATGTGATCTTTTTTGCTGCTGGCAGTGCTGTCATTAGCCCCAAATGCTTTCTTTACATTTTGTATTTGTAGGAAACTTTACCTTACTTTTTAGACAAGAAAAAATACAAAGATTCAGAGTTTCGTGGGTTTTTTTTTTTTCCACTTTTTTGTGCTTATCTTCAACGACCATATGGGCTAGAAATATAGTTGCTCTAAATGGAAGTACATAATCTTCAAAAGTTGCAAGCTACCTTAGTGTCCTTTTTTGCCCCTTAATGCTGGTGAGAGGATTAGCAAGCCTCTCTGCTTCTTCTTGATGTGCACCCGAGCTGCCTACTCTTCGTTCCAAATGTTTGAAACTACAAGCTAGCAATAACATTGCATGCCATTCAGTTGTGCATTTTCCTGATGGCTAATATCATAAAGCATTTGTACCTACCTTAAAGTGTCAATATACGTATGCAAGAGGTGGTTTATTTAAACAGCTCCATGTGTATCAAACTGCAGAGCTATAAATCAAGATTGAATTGTCTTTTGAAAGTATTTGCTGCAGCTCAAGCAACAGTGACTTCATGCGACAAGTCTTGAAAACTGTGAGTATCGGCACCTCATGTGATGCAGAATCGCAGATTTTCATGTGGTTCTTTCTGTTCTTAAGGTGTCCTGAAACAAAAGGAACGTTGCCTGCTGCTAGATGCCTTGAAAAGTATGTTCCCTCTGTGCTAGGGCACATTCGATGGGTGGTTTTGTGCCCATGGAGATCAGTGAGAAAGTTCCATTGAACTTCAGTGGGAGCAGAAATGGTGTCTCATACCATTAATCCTGTTTTTCATTGCTTTTGTCTTCAGCAGTTAAGTAAATCTTAATGTTTCCATTTAGTTGGAGGGAAACTGATAAAAATGGAGATCTTTACATGTCCTTTAATGCTCTGGTAAACAGTGCGAAGAGTATGTGCTTAACCTAAGGTGTTTTGTGGCTCCTTTATTCCTCCAGGATTTTGTGTCTGTATCTGCTATTTTCTAGTTTAATTTTCTTTGTTTAGTATGTCTAGTTTAGACTTCTAGCAGCTGAAATCTGCTCAGTGAATCTACGGCTGGTGCTAGACACAGCAAGAACTGGTATTGTTTTGACAGGCAGGCAAACAGATTCACAATTTTAAACTGAACATTTTATCCCTTGAAGCTTTTCTGAGAACTTGGTTATAAAATCAATGTGATATTAAAGTAATAGTATTTTGACTTTTTTGACAGGTATAGAAAAATTTTTGACTGGCAGCTCAGTGGAAGAGAAATTTCAACCTGTGTCATTTTCAACGGGACTTTATAGAAATTAACACTCCAAAATACATATTAAAAGAAGATCTTCCTCACAGTAAATGAAAAATGGACCTTCCAAAACATGACCACAGTGTCTTGTAAAATCGGTGGCCTCCTTCCAGACCGAGGAACATTTTGAGGTTGACACAGATTTCCTGAATAGAAAGGTTCCTTGAAAGTTTCTAACATCTGAGGTCTAACAAGCTCGGCTCTGTGGTGAGAGGATGTGAAGCTAATAAACGAGCGGGTCCAAAGCGGGTACCTGTTAGGAGCCTCGTAGGCTGCTCCTTTTAGCAGATGGAGCTGGGAGCAAGCTGGCTGTGCAAAGCAAAGTTTCTGCCTTGCTGCCTTCTTTGTAGTCTGAGTGTGTTTTTCGTTCTTTCCACATACTCCTTTAGCTCAGGGAGTTATTTCCCTTCTGAAGGGAAAGTCTGTTTTATAAATGGATACTGAAATAGGTACGGAGTCCCCCTGTTGTGGACTCTGCGTGGAAGCTGGATGCAACAGGATCACCTGGACAGAGGCTCTCCTCAGAAACTGCCAAGAGGTGCATTATGTGTTTGAGAGCAAGAAAAAAGAGAATACGTGCGTAAGTGGAAAAGGAGAGGCAAGGATGGGGAAAGGGAAGATCACCGAGTAGCTCAATGAGCTTGGCTGCAGGGAGCTTCCCCTGGTGCAGAAACCAACCTGCGTTGGGGGGAGGATCATCCTTCCCACATCTGGAGCTCCTGTGGTTAGGTCTTCCCTGCTTTCTAGATCCCCGTTACGTTGGGTTCTGCTTTTGTCACATTCACACTGCTTGGTCTTAAAGGGAAGACCCAGTGCCCAATGCTGCTCCTGCTGCCTTAGCCAGAGCTCCTCTCCGGTATTTTTAAATTATATGGTCGTCTGCTTTGAGCTCTTTGGTGTTCTTTATCTCTCTGTGATTACTAGAAGCAGTATGGAAGTCATTCCAGTGTGTCCTTGCTTTTCAAATGGAAGATTGTATTAAAGAAGTGCAGAGAATGTGACTAAGAGACTTGCTCCATCCGAACATCGTTCTGTGCAAGGAGAATTTAGCTAATATCTGCTTATTTTCATTTCCTGTTTTTTTTCTCTGGGAACTGATGAGGGAAGTTCCTGGGGAGTTTACGTTCAGTATGTCCTCTGCCTGGGTAGCAGTTGCTGTTTGGGGTAGCCCCTAGATGGATTGCTCTTTCATCACTGTTTTGTAATCTCTTTTTAATGACCTTTCTCCCTCTGTGTGTTACGGGCAGGAGCTGCTTTAATTATTATTGTGTATGACTTGCTAGCCAAATCCTAATGTACAAGTAGGAATTCATCATCCTGCACTTGCAGACAAATAGTTTTATTGTGAACCTGTTCATGACATTGCTTGAAATTCTAGGAGGGTTTCCAGGTGTTCCTCTGGTATTTAGTTTCTGGCTGTGTACTTTCTCTAAATGGTTATATATTTAAATGTCTTTATTCTTCCTTGGATAACTGGGTTGGACTGGTTTCTAATTAGTCTTTGCCTGGGAAGTTATTAGTGAGCTTTTATTTTATGATTAGGTTTCCCTTTGGCATGCCCAGGAAGGAGGAGCCCTCAGGCCTGGATTGCTGGTGGCATCCGCTGTCAAATGCTGCCTCTCCACCTGCCTTTTACCTCAGGAGCACTGGATGTGATTAGTTCTCCACGGTTAATGTAAAGGCTTCGGTGTAGATCAAGAAAGGGATTACTGCCATAGGGCTAAATGCAAAGCAGTGCATAAATTGCAGAATATATGCAGTGATTTTAGTTGTTTTCAGCGTGGCTAAAGTAAAACTGCAGTGCATGCCGTTCATGGAGGTGCATGCACGGGGCTAGGCCTGAGCTACAGGTCATGGAGGTGCATGCAGGGGCTAGGCCTGAGCCACATGTGGGCCATGGAGGTGCGTGCAGGGGGTTAGGCCTGAGCCACAGGTCATGGAGGTGCATGCACGMGGCTAGGCCTGAGCGACAGGTCATGGAGGTGCGTGCAGGGGCTAGGCCTGAGCCACATGTGGGCCATGGAGGTGCGTGCAGGGGGTTAGGCCTGAGCCACAGGTCATGGAGGTGCATGCACGMGGCTAGGCCTGAGCGACAGGTCATGGAGGTGCGTGCAGGGGCTAGGCCTGAGCCACATGTGGGCCATGGAGGTGCGTGCACAGGGCTAGGCCTGAGCCACATGTGGGCCATGGAGGTGCGTGCACAGGGCTAGGCCTGAGCCACATGTGGGTCATGGAGGTGCGTGCAGGGGCTAGGCCTGAGCCACAGGCCCCGTGCATGTTCGTGCTGTCCCTGGGCTGCTCCCCTCGACTCGGGGCTCGAGGCCCGTGCGATTCTGCTCTGTGCACGCAGAGCTGGGCAACCACCATCAGTATCAAATGTCAGGTTTCATTTAATGCTTCATGCTGGGCAGGAAATTAACTCCTTTTAGGGAAAAAAAAGAGCCATTTTGCTCCAGATTTTGGTCAGAGATGCATTTGCAGGTATGGTGGTGCGTTGCATTCTGTTCCCCTTCACACACGAGTGTTTGCGCTTCTCTGGTGCTGCCTCCGCGCTCGGGTGGTTGGTGCTGTTTGCTGCCCATGGGCCGCCTCCATCAGCAAGCTGCATTTACGGCTGCAGCTCTGCTGCTCGTTGCCTTCCTCACCCCAGCCAAGGAGCTAAGTGCACAGGATGACTCACGGCGCGGTACAGAAGAGCTGCCTGGGCCTCGTTAGTGCCGGGTAATTATATCCTCACGCCCCCTCAGACTTCACACTGTCAAAGTTATCTTGATGTGAGTCGTGGTGACGTTACAAGGTGCAGTCATAAAGGCAGCCACAGCCTGCACCCCATCCTTTGCTCTTTACCTCCGGTTTACTTTTTGTGGTACGTTGTATATGTGCTTCATTCTCAGGAAAGAAGCACTTGTATTTTGATTAAATGTGAGTGGAAAACTTCTATCTGTTTAGCCCAGCTTTGTGGGTCCAAGACTGTTTTCAGTTTCAGTCTATCTTTGCAGCTTGCACCAAGTGGCAGAGGTGCTGAGAAGTCACCTCCAAGTAGCCTCTTCCCTCCACGTCAGTTACTTTGTCCCTCACACTTGTTTGGAAAATGTGGAGTGAAAATCCTTCTCTTCTCAGACCTGTTATTTTTAAAAAACATGATATTCAGAGCCAGGAAATACTTCTCACTTTCTGCAGCCAGAAACAACCGATAGATGTTACTGTAGAATTAGTAGGAACAGTAGACTGTAAACTTTGAACATTTACAGTTTCTACTAAAAATTATTAATGTTTTTCTGCTCTTAACTATGACTTACATTAGGTAGCCAATAATATGGGTATTTCTTAGAATGTTTTTCCCATCCAATTATAGACTTTTAAATAATGGACTTAAATATAAAGTGGCACCAGCTAAAGGGATGCTAGGAATGTAGGGGTGCTAAAGCGCTATGTGGAACTGAACATTTTTGGATCGGGTTGTTTGTGTAGAGTTGCCTGTTACTACTTCTTTGTAGCAAAACTATGCACAGAGTTTGCTGGCGTTATTTGGCTGATGCTGGGAGCAGGAAAAGGAGTTGAGTAGAAACGTAGAAAAGGAGGATTCCTGGGACATGCTGTGCTCCATGTAGCTGCCGTGTGGATGGATCTGGAAGAGGGAGTCAGGTGAAGAAGAGCTGTAGCAACAGGCAAACGGCGGGTTGGCAGTTAAGCTTGAACCAAAGCAGCTGCCTGGACTGCAAGTCTCTGTGGAAACTGCCGCAACAAAATGATGGTGATAAAATGCCTTGCATGGTAAAGGCCTGGATTGGTGAGCAATGGAAGAGCAGCGGAGGATGGACGAGATGGCCTGCTGAGGTCCCCTGCAACCTGTAATGCTGTTACCGTGTGAAAAGGGGCTTCTAAGTATGGGGAGATATTAGAGGTACATTTTCTATACAGTTCATATGTGAACTTGAGATGCACAGGTTGTGCAGGCTCATCATGCCATGACGTTAGGGGCACTCAGTGTTGCTAAAGACGTTGCAAAAACCCGCTACCCTCACAGGTCCTATTGGACCTGCTCGCATGGGTGTTGCTCCCGAGGCCTGGCGGCATCTTTGGTGGCTGGTGTGTTAGGACTCTCACTGTTCTGGTTAAAAGGAAGACATGTGCTAACAAAGCAGTGCAGTGTGGAAACTTGGCGTGACACCACCCTTGAGCCGGGCCTAGGGAGACTGCTCCCCTCTGCACGTCCGGGAAGTACCTCCGATGGGCTACGTAACCTCACAGAGCTCTGTTGAAGCCACCAAGAAAAACGCTCATGCGTTTGCAGGCTACGTGAAATTGAAACCCTCCTCCTCCATGGGTTATGGGGCAGCATGGGATTTGCTGCTGGAGCAAGAGGAAGGCAGCTGGCACGGGCACACGCTCAACTGAATGCTTACCAGGCTGCTTTAGCCACTCGGTGTCAACCCCCCCGCCTTTTTAATTAATTAATCATAATTTACACACAGATCACATCACACGTTTTTCAAGGGGCCGCTCCGTGGATGTTTGAACTGGTGCCCTCAGCAATAAAAGCACTTAAGCCCTAGATTAAACCTCGTGACAGTGATTTTCAAGCGCCGCCGCTGCTGAGGAGAGCGCCCGGCTCCTGGGTGTGTGTCCTGCCCACGCGTGCTCAGTGGCCACCTAATGACCTTCCCGGGAAATCGGAGGGTAGCACCTGAAGTGAGACCCTTAAAAACCTGTTGTTGACTGTCTTTTAAATCGTATCTCTTTGCGCTTGAAATTTAAGCGTGGCATTTGAGTTAATCTTGTCCAAAGCTCTGTATGGATTGAGAGTATTTTCATAGTTACATGTGTGGTTTATATATTTGTGATTTTTTTTTTCTTTTGCACTTTGGAAAGAACATAATTATAGGAAAAAAATACCATTAGTAGTACCTAATTAACATCCAGGAGACAGCATGACATTTAGAGAATTTAATAAATAATAAAAATGTAGTGAGATTAATATCAATCCTGGCGACCTCATATTGTAGGTTAGGCTTATTATTCCTCTATCCCAGAACTTCATTCCTTCCTTATCCGTGGAGACACTCAGTGCAGTGATTCTTCCTTGAAGAACACAAGTTCCAGTGAAATCAAAATCAAGCAATCGTTAGAAGTCAAGTGTAAGAATATTTTGGCTATTTAAAGCCACCAGGAAGTTTAGCTTTATCCAAAAGTTACTTAGCTATGGTGTCTCTCACCTTTTAGCTTATGGTATTCAAACACTTTCAAAAGAGGCTCCATCTCAGCAGCAGTTCTCTCGAGCCAAAGCATGGATTTAGGAACACAGACTTTGATGGGAAAATCCAGTTTTTGTGTGTATGCCTGCCATGCTTTCAGGACTTACTGTGTTGTGTCAAATGAGTATGAGGTCAAATGAGCATTGTGTCAAATGAGCTGAAATTTGCAGCTCTTGGGTCGGTGGGGGCAGACAGGGCTGCTGCTCGCTGAGTGCGCCCCACAGGAGCGCTGAGAGGGAAGGGAGCTTGGGCTTTGCTTCAGTTCCCTGTTACTCCTATTTCTTTTCAGCGCCGCGCATTAGAAGGGAGAGAAAGCGAGTGGGTGTTATAATAACACGTAGGCTTCGAGACAGGCAGTTCTGAAAGTGACTTAAACAAACCCATTGAGATCATTTTGTCATGACACTGCCTGCTCTGCGAGCAGAACGCGAAGGAAGAGCAGATGTGTGCGCTCGTGCGCTCGCCGGCTCGCCGCGCTGCCGCCGCTCCGCTCTTCTGCTCCCTTTCCTCCACGTACAGCAAAGAGCAGCGGAGAAGTTCTAGTCGAGCAAAGTCCTGCGGGGCAGCGCCAGGTAGTCTTGTCGTGGTTTAAGTGGAGAATTCCTAGGGAAGAAGCAGAATTGGAAGCAAAGTAGCGCTGAGAGAAGAGCGGAAGGAAGCAAACACGGGAGAGTGAGGCAGGAAAGCCGAGAGATGCTCTGTGCGCAGTGAGGTGTGGAGCCCAGCGGCCGTGTTACCTGTGTTCTTGGACCAGGCAGCTTAATCCTGTCTGATGTATAAAGTTTATGAAAAAAAAAAGACTTTGGAGACATCTGATTGAAATGACAGCGTTTAACTAAGAAGAGTTCCCCAGCGAAGAGAAGGAGGGCTTCGTGCAGAAGCTTTACTAGCCAGAGAGGGAAAGGGCTTTGTGAGAGCACAGGGAAGTGAGCAGAGTGTGTAAAGGAATGGCAGAAAGAGTGAGAAATAGTCCCTTTTTTTATTCTTTTTTCCATAGCAGGCTGTTCCCCGTGCTTGTGGTCAGCTTGCTGAGGTGGGTGGAAGCTGGTAGCTTGCCATGGTTAACCATGGATAACCTGGCTGGCAGGTTCTCCCCCTCGTGCAGGCTGGACGCTGTCACTGCTCTGCGACTGGTGTTTTCTGCCAGTTTTGTTGTTACCTCTGGAAATTACCTGTTGTTACCTCTGGTACCTCTGTTACCCTGGATCCCTTTGCAGTCAGGTAGCTGTAAATTCACAAACATGAACTGGAATATCTTCAACAGAAATTGGAAGTTAAAGAAGAGCATTTATACGAAAGGAATAAAAAGCTGGAAGTAAGCAAAAAGAAGTTGTTGAATATTCCTTTTTTTTCCTCCTAAAAGTCTGGAGATTTTTGAATATTCCCAGGGGAATATTTCCATTAGTATTATGTATGGGCCTCCTGCTCTTGCTGAGCCTTGTGAAGCTGTTGTTGAGAAAGTCCATTTTTGCAGGATTTTATAGCCCGATTCACTGATGCGCCGCCAAGACTCATCTCTCAAATCACTGGAGATGGAGGCAGTAGAGCCAAAAGACAAATAAGAGCTTTCTTATGCAGAAGCAACACAATCAGTGATTGTAAATGCCCACTTTTGAATGTTATCTAATATATAACTTCCCTTCATTCTTTTTTTTTTCTTTTCAAACAATTTCTTAAAAACCTTCATGGTTTCGCATGTGTTGGACTACAAAAGTAAGTAGCTTACCAAAAAAAATAGATCTTCTTTTCACAACAAATTTAAAATCTTAGTCACTTCTTTTGTAGGTTACAGCCACCTCTATGCTTTGTTTAAGGCTTTCTCAGGCTGCATGGAGTCTTTGAGCACTGCTGGTTTCCAGCTTCCCGGTGTGGTTCAGTGGGAGCGCGGCTGCGGCTCCGCTCGGGATCCTGCAGCGCGGGAACGGCCGCTCCTGAGTAAGCTGAGACCTGGGGTGGGAGGCGATCATTTTGCTCAGTGCCCTGATGTCTTTGAGGCTTCTTGTGTGCGTGGGCTCCCTTGGACGTTCCCAGTTCACATCCCGTATTTCCGAGCTGCGTCCGTGTTGCACAGGCGCTCCCAGCTCCGTGGCTGAGTGCAAGGAGCCCGGCCCATCCCGCAGGGAACTGTGTTGCTCACCCCCTGTTAACGTGGCCCTCCCCCTGTGGGGTGGCCACGCCGGGGCTAAAAGCACCTTTGTGTGCAGTTACCTGGTCATTTTTCTGTGATTCACGTGAAATTATTGTAACTGAGCGGGTGGTAGACTCTGCAGCTTAACAAAACTACCATCATTAATATCCGTGGTCATCTGTTAGAGTAAGATACTTGTTGCAAAGCAACGGAAGCTGAAAAGCATCATGATGCTTTGCGTGTGATGAATACTTTGAATATGCTAAATCCAGCCTAATATGAATAGGGTTTCGTGATAAAGCAGTACGTGCAAAGGTCACTTAAAGGTTAAATGAACGATTGCTGCCTGGATTTCTTTCCGAGTGCACAGGGTGAAGAGGAGCTCCCCACAGTTGGGATACAAAGCCTCGAATTCTGGAGATGTATTTGAGAGGCGACGCATCTTCTATGAGGCTGCAGAGTGTGACAAAACAGCATCCTGCTCCTCACAGCTGAATTTCCTCTAGAGAGGCAGTGAGAAAGACAGGCTGTGTCAGGCTCCGCACAATGCAAACTTCCATAGGTGCAGGCACATTATGTGTTAGGCAGTGTTAATCTTCCTGAAAGGGAATCTGTAGCATATCTCTTTGCCCTGAATGACTACTATACGTGTAGCAAGTTGACTTCCAGTCTGATGCAAGGTTTTGAACTTCCAGGTGCCCAAATTTCGTCCTTAGCACCCGTTCCAGTCAAGTTATGATCTGGCACGGGGCGAACACTCACCATTTTTCTGCCTTTCTTCTACTGGGCACTTTGCATCCTCTTCTGCTACATTAGTAGCAGGCATTGCCTGGATTTCCTTTAAATGGAGCAGGAATTTCAGCCTGGGTTCATGAGCTCCTGTGTCTCCTCAGATGCAGGTGCACATTACCTGTCCTCCCGGTGCAGTGTGGAAGCCAGCTGGGGTTTCTGCAAAGGGATGCTCTTCATGGCCACTGTAAAGGGGCTGCAGAATTGATCTGTACAAGGGAATTCATGTTTTCTCCCCCGTGTGAACGCTGACAATACGTTGTCCTAAGGTTTGCATTTATATAGGGTTGCACAAAAACTCCTGGGCTACGTGGAGTTCCTCGATACTGCTTCTCAAAACGCACGTGCGGCTGAATCTTCTCAGCCAAGCATGGGACCTTCTGGGCACGTCATAACCCTGCTTTGCTCTGAACAGGGGCACTCGGATGAGCCTGGTCTTTGGCTGGCAGCCAAAGGAATGAGTTGTTAAAGTAAAGTTTGAGGTGGATTTACATTCGTTTAATACTCGGCTTCCGCTGCCGTCGCTCCCACAGAGACGGTGGCAATGACTGTCTAGGTGTTTGCGCGCTAGGAGCGAGGTGAAATACACATAGCAGATTAAACAGGACACTGTGGAGGTGAATGGAGGGGTGTAACACCAAGTGTCAAAATATATTTAAAAAAAAAAAAAAAAAAGTAAATATCCAAACTGAGCTCCAGGCTATAGGGCTTTCTTGTTCTGGAGGAAATTGGACTCTGTGCAAAGCAATGTATGTACTTGCTACACGATTATTCTGCTGGATAGCAGAGCAATTCCTTTGCTATTCACCATATCCCTGAAGCTCCCTATGCATACCTACTTAAAATGAGCAACAAGTGTAGCTAGTAATGAAATAATTCAAATTTGGTTTATTTTGTTTCTTGATGCACAAATAGAAAACCATTTAGCTGTGACTGATTCTATTCATCTGCAGTAGCTGCTCATCTGAAATGCTCCTGAAGTTCAGTAATTGGAGCTCTGAAACTCCGTATTTGACAGATGGTGTGGGTGGTTTGTGCCATTTCCATGATAAATCCACTTACAGATACAACCATGAGGAAGTTGTCTTCTTTCCTTGACTACTGCAACACAGAGATGGAAGAAGTGACAAACATGACATGAAAATGGATGTGTGTCTTGGTTCTTCATTTGCCTGCTGTAATGATTTGAATTTTTAAACAAGTGCAAAAGAGATTTATTTTTACTGAAAAGGAGTTTCTATAAATACTAAAATACTTTTCAAATAGCCTTTATTTGAAAAAAAACCCACTTTTTGCAGCTTTTCCTATAGTAAATTACTTCACTAATGTTTTACAGCATACATTGGAAAGCATTACTCTTTTTAGATGAAAGTAAAATGGATCCTGAGGAAGATGCATTACTATTGAAATGTCAGGGGCTGAGAGATGGGCAGTTTTGTTGCCCCAGGGCTTACTGCATGAGCTACCCTTAGAGTTGAACCTAAGAGGTGATAGAATAGTAAAAATAAAATGCATTATCCAGTTCTAATAATTTTTGTTGCCTTTATGTTTAAACAGAAATCGCAGATGCTGGCACTAGAGGAACCTCAGATGCAATTAAGGGCGTGAAGAGGAAAAAGATTGTAACCGAAAACCACCTAAAAAAAATACCCAAATCGCCCTTGCGAAGCCCCGCTGAAGCCAAGATCAAACAAAACACAGAGCCTTCCCCCTCGAAAGCCCTTCCAGAAGCCTCGGAGGCCGGCAAGGCGCAGAGCGCCCTACCTGTGCAGAATGGGAGCCGGTGCAGCAAGCACAACGGGGCAGCGCCCGGCCAGGAGGCCAGCGCCGAAGCAGCCGTGCCGGAGCCGCCCGGGCAGGCGAAGCTCTCGCTGGGGCCTCCCTCCTCCTCGGAGCTCAGCAAACAGACAGGGGCGGATTCGGATGCAAAGCGGCTGAACTCGCCGGAGAAGAAGGCCAACTCCTTACCAAACAAAGCAAAGACTGACAGTGATGAATGTATTCCTTTTGATGCTGGCTGTGCTGCGGCCCCGTGCGCGCGCACGGCCTTCGACGTGTTGCTGAAGGCCATGGAGCCGGAGCTGAACACCTTGGCACAGGAGTGCCCCCCTTACGGGGTGCAGGTAGAGAAATTGAGACCAAATAGGACTGTAAGCACCTCTTCCAGTCTCACCTCCAATGCGACGAGTGTCCAGAATGCCTCTGTTTTGTCACAGCGTGAGTTGTCGGCTGGATCACACTATTACCCATGTGCTTTAAACAGTGTTCATGTAGCAACAGCAGCTAAGAGCGGGCAAGCACAGATCCAATCCATTTCTCATTCACAAGACCTCATTACGAAGACCAGTCAACAGAATCACCAGGTTGTCGTGTGTCCAAGTTTCACCAGGTCGCTGGTGCAACAGCAGAGCCAAGAAAGCCCCAAACTGCAGCAGATCTACAGTATAGCAGTGACCTCTTCCGTCGTTCACACCTCATCTTCCACAGTAACTCAGGTTTTTCCCCAAAGCCAGTTAGTAGCTAACTCATCTTCACCTTTGCCAATTAACACGTCCAGTTCCACACACTTGTCAATAGGTCCCATCTACAGCTCGGCCCAGATAGCGTCAGTTGTAAATCACGGTGTAGAGCAAATATGTAATCTCCTGAAAGACCAGAAGCCCAAGAAACTGGGGAAATATGTGTGTGAGTACTGCAATCGGGCCTGTGCCAAGCCCAGCGTGCTCCAGAAGCATATCCGATCTCATACCGGCGAGCGACCTTATCCTTGTGTGACCTGTGGGTTTTCCTTTAAAACCAAAAGCAATCTGTACAAGCACAAGAAATCTCACGCGCATGCTATCAAACTTGGGCTTGTCCTACAGCCGGATTCGGGTGGTCTCTTCTTATCTCATGACTCAGACAAAGCTCTTAGTATCCACTCAGATGTGGAAGACAGTGGTGAAAGTGAAGATGAAGGCACTGCTGATGAAAGACAGGATGAACAAGAACTGGAGCCTCCACAAATAGCAAAAGTAATTTCAGGTTCAGAAACTTTACGGAAAGGAAGCCCGGTTCCACCGAGCAACCCAGACCCTGCAGCAGGTGATGCCTCAGTATGTGATACGGACCCACAAGTAAGGGCAGCTTTACCAAAAGTAGTAGTTCATCCTGTTAATGTCTCTCCTTTAAGGGCTGATAGTCCGAAAGTCACAGATCCCGCAGCTGAGCTTGCAGCACAGAAGAAAGGGGAGTTTAAAGTGGCAAATCTTCAGTCAAATGTAGCACACACCGCCGCCTTCAAGGAGGCTGACGTAAAGCAGCAGAAGGTAGAAGCGGGTCTATCAGAGGAACAACTGGGGTCTGCAGTAGGAGCTGTGCACGCTCAGCTCCAGAGACAGCAGGCAACTGATTGCTCCCAGGATCAGCAAGGAAAATGCCTTTTGAGCCCTAGGAGTTTGGGTAGTACTGATTCCGGATATTTCTCTCGTTCGGAGAGCGCTGATCAAACCATGAGCCCGCCGGCTCCTCTGGTAAGGGCATTGCCCACCTCTGAAAAAGATGCAAACAAAAATCTGCCCTGCGTGCCCCGAGCGAGTGGAATGGTTGCCTCTGTGGTTCAGACAGTCTGTGCCGACAAAACTTTGATGCTGTCTGGCCAAATGCGACCACCCATGGCGACAAAAACCCTCGAGGAGCGAATCTCAAAGCTCATTTCTGATAACGAAGCCGTTGTGGATGACAAGCAGCTAGATAGCGTGAAACCAAGAAGAACATCCCTTTCCAGGAGAGGAAGCATAGATTCACCCAAATCCTACATATTTAAGGATTCCTTCCAGTTTGACTTAAAGCCCATGGGAAGAAGGACGAGTTCAAGCTCGGATATACCAAAGTCCCCTTTCACACCCACAGAGAAATCCAAGCAGGTTTTTCTTCTGTCTGTACCGTCCCTTGACTGTTTGCCTATCACCAGAAGTAATTCCATGCCCACTACGAGTTACTCGGCCGTACCTCCCAACGTAATACCTCCCCCTCATCCTCTTCGAGGAAGTCAGTCGTTCGATGACAAAATTGGCTCTTTGTATGATGATGTCTTTGTATCAGGACCTGCTACTCCGCTGAACCAAGGTGGGCATCCTCGGACCCTTGTCCGCCAGGCGGCAATAGAAGATTCTTCTACCGGGGAAAGTCAGGCTCTTGGATCAGTTCGTAATCTTTCTTCCACCGAAGAAAATTATCTTGGATGTAATTTATCAAGTGAATCATTGCTGCAAAGGAGCAAGTCGCTGGCGCAAGGAGCAAATTTAGAAAAGGCAAAGAAGTCGCCCCAAGTGCGGGGAACAATGTTTGAGTGTGAAACCTGCAGGAACAGATACAGAAAACTGGAAAATTTTGAAAACCACAAGAAGTTTTATTGTTCGGAATTGCACGGACCTAAAACCAAGGCGGCAATCCGCGAGCCCGAGCATAAGGCTGTTCCCAACAGCACACAGCCTCAAATTCTGCACTACCGTGTCACTGGTTCGACCGGTGTCTGGGAACAGACGCCGCAGATAAGGAAAAGAAGGAAAATGAAAAGCGTTGGAGATGACGATGACCCACAGCAAAATGATATGAATATGTCATCAAAGAATGCAGACAGCCAAAGTAAGGCCTCCAATGCTTCCAGTCTGTCCAAACACAGTGCAGCAGTAGTAGGTTCACAGCAGCAAAGCAACGTTGCTCTTCAAAGTTCACAAATTCAGCTTGTGGCACGAGGCACGGATCAGACGACGGAGCCAAAGATGGCCCCTCTTCTTGAAAAGCAGGCGAGCTCAGTTGCGCAAGAAAAAGTGGAGCTGAAGAGGCAAGGGACTGGCATTTCGGTCATACAGCACACAAATTCCCTGAGCCGAAACAGCTCCTTTGAGAAATCGGAGTCTTTTGAAAGGGTGTCCCCAGTTTCTTTTCAAGAGCCCAACAAAGTGGCCAAGCACTGCTCTTTGAATGCAATTGCAAGCCAAGAGGATAGGCACTGTCACCTGAGTACTTCCCAGCATCACCAGGCGCTGTCTTCGGAAGGCCCTCGGGGGGAAGCGCGGGGCGGGCGGGGGGTTTCTCACGAGAGAAGTGCCCCGCTGCAGCCCTCAAGGCTTGTTCGCCAACATAACATCCAGGTTCCTGAGATACTCGTCACGGAGGAACCAGACAGGGACCAAGAAAACCAGTGCAGCGACCAGGAAAAGGCGGAGAGATTTAACTGGCCACAGCGTAGTGAAACCCTGTCCAAATTGCCCACGGAGAAGCTCCCACCAAAGAAGAAGAGAATTCGCCTGGCTGAAATGGAGCATTCGTCTGCCGAGTCGAGCGTTGACTCCACGCTCTCCAGGAGCCTAAGCCGGGAGAGCAGTTTGTCCCATGCCTCCAGCTTTTCAGCTTCGCTGGATAAAGATGAAATTTCCAAGGCTGAGAATCCTTCCAAAATAGAGCTCCTTAGTAAGTCAACGGAATTTCTTATGATTCCTGCTGGCTCTAATGTGCTAGGAGTGCCAGGTCCTCATTACAGGGAAATGAGACGTGCTGCCTCCGAGCAAATCAGCTGCACGCAGCCATCAATGGAGGTGGTGGACTACAGGAGTAAGTCTTTTGACTGTGGAAGCGTGTCCCCACCGACACCTGCCTCGCTTGTAGAGGCAGCCGCTCCAAAACTGTCCTCTGGAAATGGTGCTACTGGACACGTGCCTCTGCTAGAAAGGAGGAGGGGACCATTTGTAAGACAAATATCTTTAAATATTGCTCCAGAAAATCATCAGCCTCAAGTTAAATCCTCTTCCCTTCCGGCGGCTCAGGCTGCGGAGGCGCCCGCGGTGCCGTTCCGTAGGCTGCAGAGCTCGGGCAAGTCGGCCAGGGAGTTTCCTTCCAGCCCTCAGCATTCACAGGCTCCCCCCAGGCCTCACGCTGCAGGTCCGAATTGCAACCCTGTTAGCCTGCCTTCCGCTCAGCAGCCTCCAGACCCTGTCTTGAGTGGTCTGGGGCAGCCCCCCTTGCATGAGCCTTCCCAGGCGCCTACCAAAACCTCAGCCCAAGGGGAACAAGCACATACGTACCCGCTTTCGTGTCACCCCGCTGAAAGAAAGGACTGCTTTGCACCGAAGTATCAGCTTCAAGTTAAAACCTTGCACATAGGTCAGCCATTCACTTCCAAGCTGCTAAAAAATACTTTAGCAACGCAGACCGTTCCGTGCCAGGCTGGGGCGGACCAGGATGCTTCTCCCTTTGAAATGCAGGCTAAGTTGCCCGATAATACGTCCAATCCGTATTCCGTGCCTCCCCTAAAACAGATTATCCCCAACAACTGCAGCAGCCAGATGCATCAAATTGCTCCTTTTGTGGTTCCTGTCCGAATCCATAGCAGCGTGCCCTCCTACGGCTTCGCCACTGTTACACCCCTGCCTCACATTTTAGTGACCCAGGAGCAGGTAACTCCATCTGTATGTAAATCGAACGCTGTGTCGGTGCCAACGCTTGAAGGTAAAACTCAGCTGCCAAAACCTCACAAAGACTGTCCGAGGACTTTGCCAAATTCTTTTGAATTTGAAAACTCGCTACCTGATAACGGAACCAGAAATTCGCCCTTGTCTGGCTCTTTGAATATTATTCAGAAAGTGCCAGTAAGCGGTCTCTTCCCTCAGCAGGAAGCGACAGCTTCAAGCAAGCGGATGCTTTCCCCGGCCAACAGTTTAGATATTGCCATGGAAAAACAGCAAAAACGGGTTAAGGACGAGAGCGGAGCTGCCTGCATGACAGATGCTAGACCCTTGCACTGCCTGAGCCTTCGGTCTGGTGACCCCCCTAGTAAGCAAAAGAAGCCAGTTTTGGTGAGGCAGGTGTGCACCACGGAGCCGCTGGAGGGTCACCTCTTGGATGCCGATGGTGTTCCACAGCCGGAAAAAAGCGGCAAAGCTGGTGCTGCAGAGGCGCTGCTGCCCGAGGGCCTGTCGGAAACGGGCCTCTCGGAAGGCCTGAAGGAGCCCCCAGAGCCAGGCGACCTTACGTTGTCGGCATCCGCAGCGCTTGTCCTTAGGAAAGCATCGGAATCGTCTCCAGGGAACAAGCAGAGCTCCCTCCCAAAGCCTCTCAGTGGCGGCCAAGAAGGAAGGTCTCCGAGTGCTGGTAACGAGAGCCAGGCGAGCGGCGGCCAGGGTGCAGCCAAGGCCGTGGCCACGTTGTCCGCGGGGGAGCTGCAGCGGTTGTCCTTCCCAAGCCTCAAGACCTCCACGAATTTCACCTGGTGTTACCTCACGAAGAGAAAACCGTTGCATCTGCTGCAGAACGACCAGAAGATTTCAGCCTATTCCGCGTGGACCATTAGCCCCAGCAATCCCAACCCCCTGGGTTTGCCCACAAAGGTGGCCCTCTCCCTCCTCGATTCCAAGCAGAAGGTTGAGAAGCTGCTCTACACCCAAGCCCGAGCCACCCACCCCAGATCCGATATACTGGTCTATTCAAGCAAGTGGAAGAACAGCTTAACCAAGGTATTTAACCTATGCTTGATGCATATTGATCAGTTACAGAGAATGTATGTTAGAAAACTTACCTGCTTCTGTTTCCAAGAATGTAATGTGCATATTTTGTTTCTCTTCCTGATTTTAAATAACGACATGTACAATATATCTACTTACTTATTCTAGTTATGCTGGCTTGAACTACTGAAAAGATCTTAATTGCATCAAGAAACCTGTTAAAAAAGATTTATTCACAGAAATTAGTTCCTGGATTTAAATCTGTGTGTGAAATCTTTGTTTTGGAAGGAATGCATTTGGCTATTTTTTAATGTATTTTTTTTATATGTAAAAAAGATATAGCAAAGATAGTTCCAGGATAAACATGTTTTAAATACTGTTAAGTTAAAAGAGGTTAATTGAAAATCATAGCTGTATATTTTGCCTTCAAAATCAGCTGGTGTTTTCTGTTACGAGACAGCTCTCAGGCTGAATTAGGTGTCCATGGAGACACCACAGAAATATTTTTCAACACTGCTGATCATCCAACTCAGGGAGGAGTAGTGGCCAATTTCCCACCTCTCACACCAATCAGTGGTTTAAAATAACGACAGAAATAGTAAAATTTACAACAAAATTGCCACTTTTGTAAAAGCACTCCTGGTTTCCTGCATTAATACTGCTCCAAATAGGCCATTGCAGTATTTTGCGGTGCAGTGTGCTCAGGGCAATAATACTCCACATAATACCCCAGGGTCAGAGGAGGAAAAGCAGGCTCGTTGCTTGGTACTTGCTCAGGTGTCTTAGTGCTGCCCCGTGGTGATCGGGGCTTTGTTTTCTGTGCAGGACCCACCTTGAGTGCTGCTTGGCACTGGGTTGCTGTTCCTGACTAGCGGATAGGGCTCTGTGAAGGGCTAAATGTGCCTCTCTGCTCTGTAACACGGCGACGAGTGTCAGTGCGCGTCCATTTAGTGCATTCAGTGCTTGCTTTTGTTGTCACAGCTAATGCCTTCTGAAAAGAGCTGCGAGGGACGTGGTTGTCTCGAGCTCTTCCGTCTTCTTAGTCCTGTATGCAGTGTGCTCTTCACCATGCTTTTCTTGTGCTCTTTTTTGGCAAAAGCTGAGCCTTGAAACCAGTTCCTGTAGAATCATCAAGAGGTTCTCCAGAACGTGCAATTTTTTTGCTCGTTTAGAAAGCTCATCAGCGTGTCCTGCTGCAGTCTGCCAGCAGCCTGGCCTTGTGGGCATCTGGATTTGGATCAGTGGGGCCTCCAGTTGCTCTTCAGGAAACGTGCCACTGCCTTGGGAAGAGAAGTGCATCTCTCTGGATGCTCCGTGGCGTAGGCTGTTACTGTCAGAGGTCCTCATGGGAGATTTCTGTGTTTGCTAAATGTTTTGCTAAGATATCAAGTCAGTGGGGAAAAGAGCAATAAGATGAGAAGCTCTGCGTAAGAGGGAAGAAATAGTTTCAGAATTACAGTGGGAGTTGAGAAGATATTCTGAAAGCCCTAAGGACTATTAGAGTTAAATCTAGTTCTCTGGAGGTCAGTGGGCGATTTTGCTTTTTGGAGCTGAAAATGTAATCCCTATTTTTTTTGTATTGAAAATGCATGTAGACCGCTGACGTTGTGTCAGTGCTCTGACTGACGTGCATTTTAGTTCCGTATTTGTCACCTCCTTTTACGTGTTCAGACTCCTATGACACTCATTGCATTCTTCAACTTGCTTCCTCATATATTTTATACGGTGCACTTAGATAATGCTCAATGTAAAAAATAGGGAGAAGATTGCTTTTTTCGTTTAGAATTTCTTTGCACATTATTGAGCAATTCTTTATGGGAGAAGCAGGGCTCACAGTACTAGTGACATCGGCTTGTGTTTATTTTATATTTAGGGACTGTCTGTCAGAAGTTCTGCAACAGTAAAGTTACTGCATGCCTGAGGAAGAACAGTTCTTGTCTACAAACAGGTTTTGTTTAGAATATAAATAATGGATAACAATATCCCGAAAAATATTTTGACATGCTATAGGAGTATTTAGTGTCGTAATAGGCAGCTGTCATGTACATTTACACTGCTGCTTCTGTAAAGGAAGTGCAGTTATTAATCTTTCTTCAGTTTTTCTTGCTGACATTCGAATGAGCACATGATGTGGCGGAAAGGAAAAGCTCTCCTTGGGAGTGATTTCCCAGCTTTACTTAGGGCCATTACGAAGGAAGGATGTACAGCAAGAAATCACCAATTAAAACTGAACTGGTATCTTGTATAAGCAAAGTTTAGCGTGACAGAAATTAAAGCTTGAGACGGTCTGATAGCTACCTGACACCTCCAGAGTTTGTCTAGTTTCTCTTCCAGTGGCTCGGGCAGCGAGATTCCAGCCGCTTTCCAGGATGAGGAGAATGCTCTTACAATATATACCTGTGTATCACCAGCCTCCAGCTAGACCTGGTAATGGCACAGCTCATGCCGGCCTGGAAACTTTTAGTTAGTCTTGTTGCAGGATCCATGGTTAGTGGAAACAAACCCAGAAATCCTTCCTTCTGCCCCTGCCCGCTAATTCTCCTCCTGGGTTTTCACGGTTGAGCTTGAGGGTGGAACCAGAACATTGGAGGTCCTCGTGGAAACTCATATTCCATTTTTACAAAAACAAACAGATTAGCAAAGTAATTCTCTGTTACCGCCAAAAGAAATGTGATTGATTTCCTGCTTAAAAGCTTGGCGGGGTCCTGAATTCCTTAAAGAACCACAGTTTATATTGTAAATCTCAGGGGGTTGTGACTGCCATTCAGGCGATGTTTGTTCAAGTGGTTTGCACATTTTAACCCTGACCTGACAGAGAGCTTGAAGTACTATTATGGTGCAATTTATTATTAATAATAAAAATGCGATGCTTTAATCCCTCCCATCTTCTCCTTTAGGCGTAGCCTTTTCCAGAAGGGAGTGCTGTGTCAGTGGGGCTTTAACTGCTGATCTTCTCACAAAGATGAAGTGACTTCCTGAACTGTTCCTGGTCTTGCCCCTAGGACTAAGTCACGTTTGCAGAGAGCTCATGTTCCCACATAACCACCACTAATCACTGTCATGAAAGAAAAAACCCCACAGTTCTTTAAACAATAGATGTCATGGGAAATGGATAGGCACGTGAGCAAAATGGGAACAGGAGGGAAACCCCAGACTGTGTTTGCTCTTCATGATTCAGTGTTCAGAGGCAATCCAATAGGTGCAGCAGCCACATCCCAGTGATTCAACCCCCCCCCCCTCCAAATGGCATTATGAAGGGTGCTCCCGGAGTAAATACAGCATATTACAATGTAATTTGAGGTTCACTTGCATACAAGAGGCTTGTTTTCTCTCTCCACTCATTTTCTATTCATTTATTTATTTATTTTGCCAGACCCTCCCCTGAAATCCTCAGTGCTGTATCGGGAGCTCTTTCTCAAGCCCCTGCACTGATCCTTGGCTCCTCCTGTGAGATGGGCTGGCAACGTTCAGCCTGCTCCAGTGTGAAGGCTTTTCAGGAGTGGATAGGCTGGGAACGGAAACTTTCTCCTAACTGGAAACCTTTCCTTGCCTGGCTTTTGTGCCACAGCACTCCAGCTCACCCCTGGAAAGTAGTTAAGTGCAGAGGATTTTTATGTGTAAAATAGTAAAACTTGAAAAAATTAAAAACATTTTCCCTAAGTAGCTGTGTGCCAGTGGGAAAAATGTTTAATGAATATTGTAATCTCAAATTTATAGCTTGGATGATTCAGGCTCTGAGCATTTTTTTTTTCCAAGGGACGCTGTAAAGCACCAGCAGTATCTATTGAACTCTGGTCTCCAGGCAGCCCTAACAGCAGTTTTCTTTCCAGTTTTATACCAGTAATTGAAGACAGTAGAGCTACATTGGAGCAAAGTGAATGAAGTAGAAATGAATCATGATCTTTGTCTCCATGGTAGGAGAATGAGGAGACTCTGTTAGAAATGGAAGACATAAGTAATTGTGGAGAGGAACATTTTTTTTCTGTCATTTTTCTGCCCTTTTCACAATTACGAGTGGTTTAGGTAAGGTCAGTTGGAGGATTTACATGTGAGAAAACTGTACTGCTTAGAGACTGGCTTCAAAAAGTTTATTTTTTTCATTTTCAGGGAGCCCTTCTGTACATTTCTGTGACAGAAGCTTGGATAGTGTTTCAATTAGAACGTTTCTGTGATGGCAGCATTTTGTCTGGTTAAATCACCGAAACAGCTGGTAAAAATAATATACACCTAGTCAATTGAAGTGCATCAGCGAAAAGTAGATATTATCTGAACCCCTTAGACTGCCTTATCCTGGTACATAATTCTATATAAGATACTAAAAACAGAAAGAAGGAAAAATAAGAATTCAGAAAGTCTAGGGGTATTTGGCCTTGTGTTACTTTCTGTACGTTTGGGAATACAAATAGATTATAAAGATAAGTGTCGCCATAGTTCGGGTTGCAGCACAGGCCAAATACATCTGGAATCCTCTCCCCACCCCTTTGTTGTTTTATTATTGAAATTTAAATGTGGAAAAAATACTTAGTGTATTAGGAATGAAAGATCAAGCAGTTAGGGGTAATATTATTCCAAGTACTGGGAATACTTATGTGGTATTGGGCTTACTATGTATACTCTGTATTTTCCACTACTCTTTTCCTTGCTAAATTATAAATGTCATCTTGTTATTCTCCGTTTGCAGTGGAAACAAAAGCAATCTGTTTGCCAAACAGTGTAGAAGGTCTGCAGCCCGGCTGAGTTGCAGTTGCTAGAGCAAGCTCAGCTTCTGAGCAGGCCCTCCTTTCATCTTGTTTGGATACTGCACAACCTGCAGGGAGAAATTCCTTCCTTCCTCCCCACAGGCCAAATTGTCATGTATGCTGCAGTAGAAGCGCTCAGGCACTTGAACATCCAGCCCAAACCCATCACAGGGCTGCGTGAAAGAGCATGGACTGGAGCAGAACTTGCAGCCTGTGGGGTCACTTAGGTGGATTCCCAGGGCCTTTGAATCCAGAAGGCCACTTTTCACAGAATCACAGATTATTCAAGGTTGGAAGGGACCTCTAGAGATCATCTAGTCCAACCTTCCCGCTCAAGCAGGCACACCTAGAGCATGGGGCACAGGGCGGCATCCAGACAGGTTTGGAAGACCTCCAGAGTAGGAGACTCCACAACCTCCCCGGGCAGCCTGTTCCACTGCTCTGTCACCCTCACAGTAAAGAAGTTGCTCCTCACCTGCAGACGGAACTTCCTGTGCTCCAGCTTGTGGCCAGTACCCCTCGTCCTGTCGCTGGCCACCAGTGAAAACAGCCCTTCCTCCCTGCATTCTCCTTTCCTGAACTTATACACATGTTAATCAGATCCCCTCTCAGCCTTCTCTTCTCCAGAGAAAACAGGCCCAGCTCACTCAGTCTCTCCTCACATGAGAGATGTTCCTGTGCTCTGAGTTAGCTCCTCAGCCAGGAAGTAAAGGCCGTGGCAGAAGTTCCACGGAGGAGCAGAGGCAAGGACCCAATGCCAGAGTGATGTCACCCTTGGAGGTATATAATGGCCATGTCATTCATCAGGCATTTGAAGTGAGCCAGGGAAGTCGTTCCACTTGCCAGGAATTCTCAAGCTTGCAGCATTAGGTTTTATAATGAGTAGAAAACATAAGGCCGGTCTCATCTCTCTCATGGTTTTTTATTCAGTTATCAATATGAGCAAATGTGGTAAGTATGCCAGCTACGTGGGTAGAGCAGTTTATAAATACAGCAGCAATAATTACTGGCTAATTGGATCGTTCCTTCGTTGTTGCCCGTTTTATAAATATCCTTGACTAGAAGTAGATTTTAATTGGTAAATGTTGGGGGAACTCATCCTCCTGTAAAAAAAAAAATCTTTAATTAATAGTCAGGGGAAATGGAGAAATGTATTTATGTTCTGCTAGACAACTGGTACCCTTTTGTTCTAATTTGGGCTAGCAGTAAGAATTAACTGCGGAGTGCTACCCAGAAAGGGGTCTTCAGTCCCTGGTAATGACATCACAAAGCTGAGAGCAGGCAATTTGTGCACTAAAACAGGAACACTCTTTGGAAAGATACTTGGAACCATAAATATGACCTGTAAGTACCTTCTCTTTGCAGTCACCTCCTTTCTGGCCTCTTGCCCTTGGCTGGGCCACATGAAAACTGCCCCTGGCAGTTGTGAGGCCCTCGTGTCGGAGGGTGCAGTGTGAGAAGTGCAGCTCTCAAAGGAGAGCTGTGCAAAGAAGGAAGGCAGGAGGGAAGTTCCTTTCCCTCTACCCTCTATTTACTGAGGTAACCCCCCCCACAGGAGCTAGAATTTGGAAGGGACTATGAAGTGTTTTGATAATAACTGGTTGTGCCCTAACAAAATGCCTCTATGTGTCACACTGGAGAACAGTGTCTCCTGCAGAGCCCCATCTGAGTGGTTCTGTGGCTGCATCTGGGGCAGGGGAGTGAATTTGTAGCCATTCAGGAAGCAAGAGGGCTTGGTTGTATAAACATCATCTCTGCATGGAAGGCTCTCTGTGAGCCAGGTAGCTTTGCCTTCACCAGAACAATGAAGAGTTATCTTTGAAAGCAAATGCAAAGCGTTCTTGGTTTCTTACAGTACCAGAACAAGCCACAAGCACCATACAGCCTTCATACAGCACCATAACAACCTCCACAAGGGTTTGCCAGCCTGCAGATGCTCAGGGCATGGTAAAGATGGAGGAAAAAAATAAGTTTAGCAATGATATTTTCTGTTTCACACTTCTTAAAAAAAATTGTTATTGTAAATATGATTTGCAAAAGTAATGATGCTTTCATTCCTAGTAGTTTACGGATTTGAATGGCTTATGAAAAAGTTAATTTTAATGATAAATTTATAAATCTCATTTTCTTTCAGCGAGCATTAAATAGGAAAAAAATGATTGCAAGTGAATTCAGCAATAAGGATAACTCTGAATCAAGCACTGAGCACGATAAAGAAAATTCCTTTATCAAAACTGAACCAAGAAGAGTTAAAATCTTTGATGGAGGGTAAGTATCATACTTTGTAAACTAAATATTGTTGAGAAAATAACTTTTGCTTGATTGTAGATTTGCGTAGCTCTTGCTTCCTATTTGATTCCTCCTAAACAACAGTTTCCAAACTGCAATCTGTGACTGCTGGTTTATGCTTCCAAGAAAAATGGAAAGTCATCTGAAGCGTAGAGCCATGAGAGAGACGAGGGAGAAAATAAAATAAAGAATAATAAGCAGCGCAAGAGATTTCTTTTTTCCAAAGGACAAACATTAATCAGCAGTAAAGGCAGCTAGATACAGCCACACAGTAAATTCTTTTGCTATATTTCTGTTATGTGATAAATCGTAGCTATTCCACAATGAGGTGAAGTAATTGTAGCTGGAGAGAATATAGTCATGGTGACTGGGCAGGGGCAAAGCAATACACTGCAGCACTCCAGTCTCTCCCTGGCAGCTTTCCATGGTATATGTGGGCAGGAGAACTGATTTAAAATGAACCATGGAAATATTTATTAAGGCTAGTAGTCTGTGCACAGCATTTCATGGGAGTATTTTAAATGAGATGCCTGGTATGGATAACAGTTGCTTGTGCCGTGCTCAGCACCTCACAAAACAAGATCTTTAAGCAGAAAGATGCCATTGACACTTCTGAAAGTTCTGAGCACAAATAGAGCATAATTTATGAATCTCATAATTGGTAATGGGCTTTGGCACCTTCCATTTATACGTCGTTGGCCTCAATCCAGCCTAGGCCAACTGCAATCAGCTGTAACCAGCTACCCAGGTAAGTCCTTGCCCCGTGCCTCCGCTCAGTTCCACATGCTGCAGGGACCGGGTCCCAAAAAACAAGGACAAAACTTGGCATCCTGGAGCAGAGTTGAGTGGTGACTGAATCCAAGCTACCTTTTGAGAGTCAGTGCCACTAGGCTGAGTCCAAAGCGTGGTGATAGCAAATTGTAGACTTACCCATGCTTGTAACTAGTATTGTGCTGCTTCTAAATGAAATGTAGAACCTCAAAAATGTTCTTTTAAAACCTCCTTCTGGGGCCCAAACTCCTTTCCAAAACTGGACATGTTTTAGAGTATATTGCTGTCTTTCAAAGGTGAAATTGGAAATGTTGAAATGTTTAGTGTCAGTTATCAGCCTTTTAAAAAAAAAAAAAAAAAGATGCTATCTTTAATTCAAAGCAAATCACTGATTTCTTGGTGAAAAATAAAGATGTGAGTTCAACAAATGAGCACAAAAGTAGTTTTTGTGTTCTTTTAGTCATTCATTTTCATGTATTAAGTAATTTTTAAAACTCTGATAATTATTGTTTTCCAACTAGAATTTTATTACCTTTACAACTAACTACCTTACTTCTGTGGTACTGTTCCTAGGTATAAATCAAATGAAGACTACGTGTATGTTCGGGGGAGAGGAAGAGGCAAGTACATCTGTGAGGAATGTGGTATACGGTGCAAGAAGCCCAGCATGCTGAAGAAACATATTCGCACCCACACAGATGTCCGTCCTTACCATTGCAACTACTGCAACTTCTCCTTCAAAACTAAAGGTAGTTTTCAGTGTACTTTTTTCCTCTTTTTGGTCTACTCCTGTAAAAGTTTAACACTTTTCTTCTACATTTCTTTGCAACCCCTAATCCAAAGAAGTTGCCTTTCTGGAGTTTTGTTGTCTAATGTTTCCAGTATTTACAGGCTCTTAGTTCCTTATTTTCCTTTGCTTTCTGCAGTTAGGTAATCTCATCTTTATATGAATGAGCTGTGTGGCAAGACATGGTAGGTGGGAAATTGGAGTGGAATAGGAAAATAATGTGGCAGCATGGTAAAAGTTAGATGGAGATAAATGAGATAGCCAGCTGCTCATGCCAAGTAGGAATGGGAACACAGAGATAAAATTGCAAGTCCCTATATCATCTGCTGGGATGACACTGATGCACGTTACACTGTTACTGGCACTCAAGTAATTGTTTCAGTGTAGAATTTGATCTTTATTAAATTATTATTTTAAATTATTAAGTCCATGGGAGGACAAATTTCTTCTCCCCCGTGCCTTCTAAGACCCAAAAATGGACCCCTATGTTTTAAAACCTGTTTATGCAGGTGGCATAGTAAAGAGTGGAAGACGCAGGACTCAAAACAAGTGAAACAAACAGGTTGAAAGGTTCACAGGGGAACTCCTTTGAATACAGTTTTTTAAGCAGTAATTTTTTTTCTTGGCTTTGAAAGCCGTTTAGCTGTAATGACCCAAGCTGTAACCTCAGGAACATTTGTGCTTCTAGTCTTTTCAGCCTCACTTAGGAAAGCTTCCAAGAACGGACACTGAAAAAGTAGGATAGATGCTTTTACATGTGTCAAAATTTAGCACTGTGTGCTGATGCACTGCCTGAGTAGTCAGTCATCTTGCCTTGTTGTGCCATCCCTTTGATGAAATGCCAGATTGAGAACATGATAAATCTTGATTATAGTTTTTGCAGACTAGGTCTGTCGGCCGGGTGCAAGTAATTAAGTTCTGCCCACTGTAATTCTCTTGCCTTTCAGTTGCAGAAGAGATTTGTGTTCGCTCCCCGTTCCGCAATTACTGTGCACTGCTGATGTCATTATTGCCAGCAAAGTCAGGCACAGAGGGGGCTGCGTGATGGTCGGTCACCTGCCCTTCATGGAAGGACAAAGTAGTCAATAATTTCATATTGTAATGGGAAACTGGAAAAACTGCTATTTATTAGTCACTCAGCAGGAATTTATAGTTTCATATAAATTTTGGCAAATTTTAGGCTAAAGCTCTAGGTTCCTTCCGGAGCAGGAATAAAATTCTCAATGAAGAATGATCACAGAAGAAGCAGTATTTCACCAACTGTTCTCTTTCCAACTGAAATTCCTCGAAGTAAAGGGTTTTCTCTGAGACAACCTAAAATTTAAGTGCAAAGTAAGCAGCTACGTGTAAGAACATCCCATGCATAGATTTGGCCATTTACAGATCTCTTTGATCTGCTCTCTTCTCGATGATGTTTACTATATTTTCTTCCCAAAGAAGGAAAGGGCTAAAAAGGGCCCTTACGATTATGATGATGTATATGACTTGCAATAACCAGGCTGTGGTGCCCCTTGGCACTTACATGTTCACTTTGGGGATCAGACTCTATTTTTGTCATGCTCTAGTTTTGGGTAAAATGAATCTGTTTGCCTAGGTCTGCAGTGGAAATGGTTAAGCTAAAAGCAGAATCTATCAAATACTAAAATACCTGCAAATCACATTGACGGTTAATGTAGTTTTGAAGACTGAATCAGACTGTGATATAGCTTGCCATAAACAAATGAAAGATCTCTTGCAACTCTGTAAAATACAGCATTTTCTAGGTTTTCTCTTTTGTTCTATTTTATCTAAGTAATGAACTGCATAAAATACAGACAGAGAACTAATAACATTCAGGATGACAAATCTGTCACAGCCTTTGACAACTTACAAAAGGTTCTAGCAAGTGAATAATAAAATTATATAGGCAATCATAAATACAGCTGTATAGACTATGAAAGAGTTGTGTATATTTGTGTACATTGTTGTTATGTATATATTTGTATACCTTGTATAAAGAACAGCTAATTTTTGTTTCTTTCTTAAGGAAATCTGACAAAACACATGAAGTCAAAGGCACACAGCAAGAAGTGTATGGACTTGGGAGTCTCAGTAGGCTTAATAGATGACCAAGATGGAGAAGAAGAATTTGGTAGGAGTTTAATATTTTCTTTACTACATTTTTGTATGTATTTTGTAATCCCGGTCTCTTACCCTTTCTTTTCCAAAGCTTTTAAATTCTGTTAGAGGGAAATGGTGCAGTGATAAACAATCTCAGAAGCTAGTCAAAGGCAGCAAGAGATATTGGAAAAACCTTCAGCTAAAACAAATGACTGGCAGATGCTGAAGATACCGAAAAATTGCTGCCGATTTTTTCACAGTTTTATGCAGTTTGACTTGGCTGGTTTCACAGACAAATCTGACAAAACTGAAAATACCACAGAAACAGCTGTTTGCCTAGAAAAAATAGCCTGCCTTCCTAAAATATAGTATATATTTCAGAGTATTTGTGCATGAAATTGTCAAAGTTTTGAGATGCGTGTTTCATTAAAACTGTGTTGCTAACAAAGACCACAAAACTACAAACATGTTGCTGAGTGCTTTGCACAGGCTTTGCAAGGAGGCTGGTCTTGTGTCAAGTTCAACCCATTCACAAATGACTGAGCATTTTCAACAGATAATTTACAAAATATGATTTTTTTTTTTGTCATGGTCTCATTGACTTTTCCATAATTTATGAGCCTTTTATCAAAATGAATTTAGTTTAAAAAAAATGGAATCCTTCATTTCCTGCATACCCAAATGGTTCTGTTGAAGAAGAGATGAGATTGAGGACAGTCAAAGAATGACAAATGGGACCTGTGTCAGTTTTGCTCAGTGTGATGAGAAGAATGGGGTAGATGCAGCAGCAGCAGTGAGACGCAGGGCAGGATTCTGTGTTTGCCCTTTGGTTTGGATCTTGGCATTTCTCAGAGTAGTGCTGAAATCTCCTCCTTTCTCCCATCTCTCAGCAGGGAGATGAGTCCCATTGCCTTGTCTTGTGTTTTTCTCATTGAGTTGATTTGCTTTGACACGAAGATTTGAGAAATGGAAGAAGTGAGAAGCTTTATATCTAAGCAGTAAAAGACAAGGAAGATGAATGCACCTGCTCCCATATGACAGTCTCTAGCAGAAATAAGCAAATCAGCCTGAATCTAACTCTAAATAATGCCGGGAGTGTGACTCAGCGAGCGTGATTCAGGAGTGCTCTAGGTACAAGGAACCTGCACCTCTCCCTTTTTTAGCAGTTAGATTTATTCCTTGTTATTCACTGTTAGATTTAGGAAAGCTAAAAACAACCCCCTTGGCAAAGGATGTGCCAAACAGCCCAGAAGATGAGCAGCAGCACAAATGATTGTCCTTTTTTTTCACTTAGGAACAGTTTTCGTTAGTGTTTTCAACCCCCATGTGACAGAAGAGTTGCTACAACTTGCTTGAGCATTGTGCTGTAGCTTTGCACGTTTTATTTGGTTTTATGAGCTACAGATGGCCAGATGCTTCCCATTTACTCACTGAATACATTGCATTGATTGATAAGCTGATACGGCCAATTATATACTTCCAACATTGCATTTGTGGTTATAGTATGATGATGTTGTTGGAAACAACATGGAAACAAGGATAATGTTTCCAGGGTTAAAATCATTACCTGTAACATCCCGTGCAAGTAAGGCATTGCAGATGGTTGTTGAAAGATTATTTGCCTTTGGCTCCAAGAATATTTCACTGAGAGACAAAGTCTCCCTCTTTACGTAGAGCATGTACATGTGTGTGCAACTGTACTGTACATATATATATATAGAATGGTCCCTGAAATTGATTCTTTGTTTCAGTAAAGTAATTAAATGATGTTGCAGATTTAAAAAAAAAAAAAAGAAAAAGAAAAAAAACTTTGACAAACCTTCAATAGAATTGACCATATAAATTCATAACATTTTCTCAGAAATTTAGTTCTAAGACAGCAATGCAATTCTTTCAAAATAAATCAGAGGACACATTTTTCACTATGAACCTAAATACAAAAAAAAAAAAAAATTAGCAATAAAATTCCTAGCTTCTGTAAATGATGTGGCTCAGGTACTGAGAGCAAAGCAGCTGTGGCAGCACAGACCTCAGCACAGAAATCCCGTGGCAGAAGCAGGATAATTAGGCTCCCAATAAGCCCACAGCTGCTGCAGCCAAACCAGTGCAGCCTCCCCAGGCTGCACTGCTCCCCAAAATCACAAAATCCTGTGATTTTGGGGCTTGTTGTGTGTCGTGTCCTTTTGGTGCTTCACACATAGCACCTTTAAATGCGAATATTTTTTACCTTGGGAGTCGAGTGGTTGTTAAAAATGATCTCTCTCATAGAACCAGTGGTCTGCATAGTCCAATATCTTTCTTCAAATGGAAGCCAATATGAGATGATGTAGAGGAAGGTGCAGAAAATCTGATAAGAAATAATTATGACCTCAGAAGAAGTCTCCTTTCCCTTAGGCCGTGAAAGATCGGCCTGTTTCCTGACCCTTACAGTGTCTGTGTGTTTCAAGCTGATCTCTTATCCTGGCTTCTGTAAGGTCGATTATTCTTATGATAATAAAATTGTCTGCACCTTTGCTTTCGATAACTAAGTTATTTATCTGCAGCAAGACTTTGAGGTAGAGAAGCTCTTTCAGAGAACTAGCGAGAAGATTAAGAAAGTCACCAAGCTCTTAATTATGAAGGGATTTGTTAGGTCTGTTTTTTTGCATTCTTTAAGCATAGGCTTAAAATAGACTGATTTGAACAGATTCATTTGTTAGACTGAAGAGTTGTCTTTGACCTGGGTATTAATGCAGATTAATACCTGCATGGTGAATATGGAATGAAAAATCATGTGCAGTCCAAAGGAGCCCACACTCACACACACAGAGCCTGTTTTTGGTAATTTGAGAGGCTAAAATTTTGTTGTACCAGTTCTAGGGAGAAAAAAAACATGTTCCCTAGCTGTCTGAGAATATATGTGATCAGATCTTTTAACATAGCTTCCTTTGTGTGTGGACTTGTCATTATTTGGGTATCAGTAAATACTTTCTGACCTTGCTTTTTGTATTCAAAACCACTTCCTCATCCATTTATCTTTCATCTGCTCCTCTGTGGAATGTTCTTGTCACCAAAATGCAGGGTTACAATGTAAGGAATGTTAATATCTGAATTAAATTGTCAGGCAAGGTGAGCTGTTTAGAGTGACAGACTGCAACTGGGGGTATCCTCTATTGCCATGTTGGTCTGAGATTTTGCTATGCAGTTTTATTAAGACTTTTTTGTTTTTACGTTAAAACAGTTCTGAACCTAAATGTCTAATATTTCGTATGCAAGCTAACGTACAAATTGCATGGTATGCCTGAGGAAATTTGCCCAGGATAGTTTTTAATAATGAATTTTGCAGATGGAGAGAACTCATTTGAATGGTCTCTGTGGAGATATTTTATTTCAAAATAGTCAACCTGTTAAAAGACCTAATTGCAAGATTCATAAATATATATAATATATATGTAGCTTTCATTTTCTACAGTATTAAAAAAACTTTCCAAAGATATAATGGTTCTAAGTTAATCAGCTATGTGTTATTTATCATAGTAGATCTTTAATTAGTTTCTATAGGTCTTCATTAGCTTAATCATGCCTGTGTTTTCAGTGCACCTCCATTTAAGAAGCGAAACTACCTGAAAATGTTTGCAATAATACCCTAATTCAGCAAGGGGAATGTAAAGCTGGTTCTGCCTAACTTACAGGAAATGTTTTTAAAATAGTTTTTAATATCACTGTCTAATCTTCTGCTAGTTGTGCATTAAGCCTGCTGGAGCCCTACACCTACCGCGTGGGAACAGAATAGCTAATGTTAGGGTTGATTTACAATATGCAGGTTACCCAAAGCAGCTTAGATGTGAATAACTCTCTTTCAAGAAACATAGATTTTTTTATTGTCGCTTTTACTCTGTTATTTTCCATACTTTAAATGTGAAATTCAGCAGCCCAGATTTTTTTTCCCTCGTCTTTGAGAAGGAGAGGACACATTTCCAGTTTGAACTTAACCCAGTAGATGTCACTGTGAGTCCCTCTTTGGTCACGGGGAGCGATGGACAGTAGCTGAAGCAAGACAGAAATTAGCCCCGAAAAGCTTGTGAGCATCCTTTAAAAGACAGGAAGATGCTTATGGCAAGTTCAGATACAGATAGGAGCTTTGTTTCACGCTACTTTCTTTTATTTTGCTTCCTGAAACTTGTCGGAAAGGTCCTGAGACTGCCCATTTAAAGTCAAATTGAATATGCAAAGAACAGGGCAGAGCTGGTGTCAGTTTAGAAAAGTGGGGAGTGTGGGGATGATATACAGACCTTGCTTCAAGTTAATGATATGATGATCACCTACTGGAAAAGTATTTCTGTCTTTATTTCTATAGTGCGTATTAATCTTGAGCTTGATATATTGATTTTTTATTAAATACTTTATTCCATGTATTAATAAGATCTGAAGATGCAGTCACGGTTTGAGTTGATCAACATTGCTTTGAATTAAAATTCAAGTGCTAAACGCCAGTAAATTCAGCACAAAGTCAAGGCTGGACATAGACAGTTGACAGACCAACAAATAACAAGATAGGGTTTTAATCTGTATAAACAGAGCTAATAGTGGTGCCTGTGGCTACTTAACATAATCCCATTTCCATCTGCTTAGGAACTTGCAAAGCTTCGGCAGTCTGGTCTTAAATTATCAGTTGTTTGGACGTAGATTTTCAGCTGCCTTCCTGCAAATGAATGAGTAAAAATTAAACTTCCGCTCTTCATGTGAGAACCTACCTACGTATGGTTAAGTTAGAAGTCGCTGAGTTTTGTTGCTTGATTCAGTGCAGAAATTGCTAAGCCTGTAGCATTGGGGCCTGAAAAGTCTGGCCATGTAATGGGCTACTTGGTGATAACACCCTAATTAAAATAAGAGATGTAAGTTTAGATTTTGAAGATAATAGTTGGTGAGCATTGCTAAAGTCACGTACTGTCAGGATCCCTGTAGGAAAAACATTTGTAATAAAAAGCTTTATGTAGAGAGAGCTATCTTAACTTCTAATGTAGAGCATCAGACTGGTAAAAAGTGCATGGATTCATCAGCCCAAGGCATCTTACTGATGGACGTGTTAGGATGCTGATGATTCAAGCTAATGCTTCTGTGCTAACACACTTTAAGCTTTTTCTTTCCTGCTCCAAGGTAAAATGTCAGCTTAATAGAGCCCTAGCTGACAGACAATCACCACCACAAACAAAATACTGACCTGATGGACAAACTAAGGATCAAGGACAAGAGTAAGAAGGTTCTTGCCTGTGATTTTTAGGTGCTTACTCTAATACAAAAGATTGAAAACTGAATGTTATTGAATATAATGATAGTTGAAATACTAGTCAAAATCTAAAGTCCAGTCGAAAGTGGTATCAGCATTTCCGTTTTCCATCTGTCGTTAATTTTTGAAGTGTTTGGGTGTGTAGCGAGGAGTTCCAGCCTTACCTGTGAAGGCCAGGAAGAATAATCTTTCAGAGGGTTTTAAAGAAAAGACTGCATCAGTTCATGGAGAGCAGACACTGTTCCCCATTCTTCTAGAGCACGCTAAGGACGCGCTCCATGCGCGCCGTCAGGTACTTGCACTTGGAAAAGAGCCATCTTTATTATCTGTAAAACTTCTAAAAATGTATTATTATTTTCAACCTGGGAACTTTCACACTCAGAACTACTTCCTCGTATGCTGGTGGGCTTTAAATTCATGCTGTACCTTTCATTCTAGAGTATCCCATGCTGCTTTATAACCTCATTCAGAAGGTAAACACAGAAGTTATTTAGTTGCTCCCTTTGGCAACTGAGTCAGTGCTGGTTATATATGTCACATCCCTAAGCAGATGCCTATAATTGCACATCGTTTAAGACACGAAGCAAAGAATTGCGTGCCCTTTTTTTCCCCCAATTAAAACATCCATTGAACTTCAGCAGGCTGCCTACAATTACCAAGGTGGAACTGGGCCAGGAATCCTTGCTTAAGGAGCCCAAGCTTGGGAACGGTGCCAAGAGGCCTCCTGGTGCAAGGAGCAGCCCCAGGCGCCGTTCGGTACCTCGGAGAGGAGGCGGCCTTGAGCCTGCCTGGTTCTTCTCCGCTTGAGAAAAGAACATGCAGGAACTCTCACAACTTCCCTAATTTGCAGTCGCGCTTAAAGCCCCCTCCCTTCCGAGGGCTTGGGGCCCTCTCGTTTCATCATTGCACCCAGGTATGGAAGATGGGAGGGCTACTTTTTGCATTGCCACAGCGAGTGAGGCGGGAATTTCTTCCTGCGATGTCTGGAGGCAGCGTGGGAGTGCGGGAGCCACGCTCGCTGCTGCTGCCACCTCGGCTGCGCTGCGGGCTCTGGCTCCAGGTAACCACACTGAAAGAGAAGCTGGCAAACTCATGAAAGGTGGAGGAAAACAGGGAAACAATAGAGGGAAACGATATCCCACAGAGACTCGCGTTTAAGGAATCTGTATCCCACACATGGTTCCCCTTTCCCTTTCCATATTTTTATTTTAGGAGGTTGAGACATATGCAGAAAACTCAGAAAAACTCTACATAAGCAGGATTTTTCAGTAAGTCCTGATTTTAGGACTTTAGAAAGTCCTTACTTTAGTAATTTTTAGATGTTAATTCTGAAAAGATACTTTCTTGTTACAAAGCAGGGCATGTTTGTTCATATATTTTCCTTGCTTTAAAGGTGTGACAAGCTAGTCTAATTGCTTCAGATAGCTTTTCTTGCCAGTAGAGATAACCACTCATGATTGATATCAGCTTTCACAGGAAATGTGATTTGTGTATGCAGAGAGAAAGGGAAAAAAATAGTAGTAGGGTTTTCCAGAGGATACTTCTTTGGTGTTGGTAAAATGAAAGGTATCCCCTCAAAGAGACCAAAATTCAGAGAGTCCAGACTGAGACCCCACAACTCTGTAATGCCCCATGCATTATTTAAAAAGTTGCAAAAAAAGATATAGGCCACCCTTTGGATATAACACATGGAGAGAAGCATGTCGAGATCTCTTGCAGAAGCATTGAAGGAAATTATTTCAGTTCAGAACTCAGGTATATGTAAAGATTAATTTTTTTAGGGTTTTTTTGATTTACACATTAATGGTGAAAATACAATGTTGTTTGTGTGAACAGGAGAAATGACAAGTATGGAGAAAATAATGCTGAATAATTCTATGTGCTTTCATTAGTAGCACATTTAATCCTATTTATGGTATTTTAGGAATGGACTTCTCTGGATTTGTTTTTCTACGAAAATATATTTTCTTCTTTGAAAACTATAAATGAAGGCTATTCAAAGTTAAAAGCACATATTTTTGTTAGCATCATTCCAATGACCTGGAGGATTTAGAGTATTTTTAATAACATTTCAGTCATGCCTGCTATAGTAAATGTAGAAAATCCATAGTTTCCATATTTAGTTAACCTCTAAGTTACTCTACAGACAAAGAGAGACTAAGTCATTTGAGTTTGGGATATTTTTTAAGAATCTATTAGCCCTCTTCCTAATTGCACTGCTCATTTGAGTTGAGATGTAACTCTGTTAGACCCACTATTTTCATCTAGAGTTGAAGATTTGTGTATTGTTCTTGGTAACAGAGCAGCTGTAAGAATTAGAACTACATGCAGTATATTCTTTGACTTGTAAAGGTCTGATTTTTTAAAGACTTATTCATTTTGACGGTCAGTTGCTCTGTAAATCTCCCGAAAACAGGATCCCTGAAATTTTAACCAACCAGCCCTCATTGGTTTTGCAAAGCCAAATGATTTTTGTGCTGATATTTTCTTTGGAGAGCCCAGCAGACAGACCTTTAATCTAATATGGAATGCTAGCGCATCCAAAGCATTTTGACTTTTATAAAATAAGATCCCAGACAGTCTGGCTTAGAATCAGATACAGCAGATGGGATTTTGTCTCTTTACTAAAGAAGATTCTTTCTTTCCAAGTTGAGGTATGGAAGGTAAAAAGCTGCAGTCGAGCTGTGTTTTGTCGATAAATTTGCCACCAAACAGCAGGAAGCATCGGCACCACTTTGATTTTAAGACTTGAATTCAGTAGGGCCTCTCTAGATGAGCAAAGTTTCATGCACAGACAAGTTTTTATAGGATTAGGGCCTCCTTGCCGCCTCAGACACCTCGGGTAGCTCTTTAATAATCTTTTCAAAACAACTAGCAAAGTGAGGAATTCTGGTGAGGGCTAATTTTGGTCTCCCTTGCCTGTTAACAAGACGGATTTCTGACTAACAGCCTCCAGGCTTTTTGTTCCTGTCTTCCAACCCGCTTTGCAGCAGTGATTCACGTTAGCTGCAAGGCCACCCACTTATGAGTCAGAAGCGGCTAGAGAGCGTCCCGCTGCTCGGGCTGGCAGCCCGGCCTCGTGGGGAGTCACCGGGAGCTTCACGAGCCAGGGATCCGCTCCCCACGCACCGGCACCAGGGGCCGCTTTGAGTGGGTGCTTATAGGCGCTTTGGAAGGAAACGGGCCGTTCCAGAAGGAGCAGGAGATAAAAGGTTATGTAACCACACGACGGATTTGACACGTGAAATATAATAAAAATCTAAAAACGTTTGCGTGTGTTTGCGTGTATTCCCTTTGTAAAAGGGAAGATCGGCCTCGTTGCTTTGATGTGGATGGAGTGACAGGACGTGCACGTGCAGCATCTCCTCGTAGTGTTTGTGGTTGTTCCCTCCCGCGTTATCCCCGGCGAGCGCGGGAGCTTCCCTGACTGCCCCTTCCCGCCTCCGCAGGTGAGAAGCCGAGGTTCGGCTGCGAGCGGCCAGCGTTCGACGCCGACGAGTCGGACGGCGCCGACGAGGACGACAACGACAACGAGGAGGACGACGAGGACAGCCAGGCCGAGTCGGTGCTGTCGGCGGCGCCCTCGGTGGCGGCCAGCCCCCAGCACCAGCCGTCGCGGCAGGGCCTGCACGAGGCCGCCGACGAAGAGCCCCGCCTGGCCGACTGCCTCGCCGGCCTTCACGCCGACTCCATGGACGGCCTGCCCAAAGCGCTGCTCACCAAGATGACCGTCCTCAGCGCCGTGCAGTCCGTCGGCAGGGCCTCCTCCGCGTCCCCGGGGGAGTTCAGCCCGCAGGAAGCGGCGGACGACAAAGCGCCCGAGAGGGGAGCGGGTGCCCGGAGCGCGGCCGCGCCGGAGGCTCCTCCTCGCTCCCCGGGTCGGCAGATGTCGGTGGATTATCCCGATCCGGACGCAGCCTTGGGGCACTCGCTGATGTCAACTGCGGTTCTTACAAAGGTAGGATCCTGGCGGAGAGAGGGGGAAATTTCAGTCCTCCATTTACAAATTACCTGGGGAATTTGGGGAAGATGGAATTGCTCCTCTTGCCAGTAATTCTTGAAGTTGTTGGCTGAGGCATCTTTAAAGCACATAGAAGTTACTGAGGCACAAACAGGTGGCACTGCACAAACAGCAACACCAGGAGCACTGCTTTTCATTTTATGTGATTTTCAATTCTGGATTTGATTTTGATTGCCTTTCCCTCGAAAGGACTAATATAATATGGTCGTCTCAGTTAAAAATGGGAGTAGGTAGACCGCGTTACAAAAAAAAGAGGGAATATAACATTTTTAGAATGAACATATGTTGGCAGTTATGAAGTTTTCAGGAGAAAGTGATAGAAGTCTTTTTTCTCTGAAATACAGAGATAGAATCATTGGTAACTCCTGTGGGAAATTAATCTAGTCCCAAAGGTTCTTGCCTTATCACTGTAAAAAAATTGTGCAATTGCTTATCTCTCCTCCAGATATGCTTAGCAGAGGAATTAGAAAGAGCACCATATGTTCAAGGAAACTGGGAAATTTCCCTTGCACAATAACGGAGAGAGAAGCGCAGAACTGAGACCTCGGTGCTCTCAGTTTTTCTCCAGACAGAAAAAATATTTTAATAGGAGAAGGATCAGTTTTGCCCACGCTCGTTCTAGACATATGGCTCTTCAGAGCCTGCAGAAAGGTTAGGTCACTCTGTATATAAGGCTGCAGGAATATGCAGTAATTTTTGCAACTAGTGTCTATGAAACTCTGCTGAGGAGATCGCAGGAGGGACCTGGCAGGTGCTCAGTGTTTCACAGGTTGGCTCTATTTTACTGAGCTTCAGCGGGGACAGCATAACTCACAGACCTCGTTGACCCCAGTGGTACCTCTTTAAGGTTTTGAATTCTTACTTCAAGCCATGAACACACTGGAACTTCCCAGAGCAGTGCTTAGAAAAATGTGAGGCAAAATGTTGAATAGCTTCAATAAGGAAATTATTATTGCCTTCTCAGCGATGAATGCAATATTTTCAAATATTGTGTGAGTTCAGTTGCAGAAAAATAGGCAGCAGGAAATTTGCAGTAGCATAAACAGCAGGTAAAAATTTCAATATAGTTTAAGTACTTATTAGTTTGTTTTTTTTTTCCTTTGAAATCTGTACTATTGTGCTTATTTTTGAAAATTTAAGGCAATTGAAGTATGTATTTCAATTGAAGCGTCTAGAAAAAGGAAAAATATTGTCATATTTCATTGTTTGGCAAATGTTAATGCCTGCTTATAAAGGCATGTGACAAACATAAGTTCAAGCAACTTTGCTGCATGACAGGTTAAAAAATGCAGCAGCCTCAAAAACCACTGTAGACACCTGTGACCACAGGCAGAATCATGATATTTAGGTTTTGTCCTTTGTTTGTTGCCAGTAGATACAAAAAAAAGGCTGACTTTACTTCCGCTTAAAATAGAGCCACTAAAGAAAGACTAGGGAAGATATTCATTCAATTAATAACATTAAATTGTTGCTATTAACATA
Source organism: Nothoprocta perdicaria (assembly GCF_003342845.1). Lineage (NCBI taxonomy): Eukaryota > Metazoa > Chordata > Aves > Tinamiformes > Tinamidae > Nothoprocta > Nothoprocta perdicaria. Next base: position 409,800 of record NW_020455721.1, read on the forward strand.
GCTCTAATAATTCTCTATATTAATGTTAAAAAAAAAAAAGGCATGTAAGTAATACAAGGTCATAGATACTTATGAGACCTCGTTTGCCTCATCAAAAAGACTCGGTTCTGGGCGAGAAGTCTGCAATCTGTTCCCATTGCGAATGTTTGTGGATCCAACTTGCAGCCATCGAAACGAGGGATAGATGTTTCAGTGGAGCTGTATGTTCTTTAAGGAGCATCCTTGTCAGGTCTGTGGGAGATGCTGCGAGAGGTCAGACAGCATCTAATTCTGAAAAAGGTTTTGACTTCCTCCTGTCACCTAGCTTCCCATTTAGAGTGGATGATACTGAGTAGTCTTTACATTGTTTTCCCCTTTTGCCAGTTTATTTCCCACTAGTGCTTTTTAGAAGTGCCTTGATTAGTACTTATTTTTTGTGCCTGATTTAGAGATTTCTCAATCACAGCTTATGTCTGTATAAGGAAGGTCACAGCACTTTTTCATGTATTATGAATATGCTCAAAACTAGAAAGAGATCACACTCCTCACAGCAGCTTGTCTGTAACATGTTAAAGCAGAGAGGCCTGAGAGATGATGATTGCAATGCAAGATGTTGTAGGTGGTGTTAGCCAAGGAGCTGTGGCTGCCTAGGCCATTGCCAGAGTCTATGAGTAAGAATGGGGGCAGGCTAATGCCATTATTAGTCCGGGGTTGTGCACCAGGTCAAGGCAAGCTGAGGCAAGAATAAAATGCAGGTCCTGCATCTCACTCCAATATCCATCACTTCAGCTTCTGAGGGCTCTGCAGGTGTCCTCCTCCTTCAGTTCTTCTCATCCTTTCTCCAGATTAGAGTCACAAATGGATGGACGTGTTGTGGTGTTCCCTCTGCCTTCCATAGGCTGCAGTTCAGCAGATGCTTCCAGTCAAGGAACCTCATGTATCAGAAGCACCTACTTATTTTAACTTTCTTGTCTGCGGTGACTTCCATGGGGCTCAATTCTCCAAAACCTTTTTCCTCCTTAAGAAGTGTGTATGAAGAGTATTCAGCAATCTTTTGGAGTGTTCAAGAGCAAGTAGCTAGGGTAATTATGAGAGGAAAATTCAATTAGTGGGTGAGGAAGGAGCTGGAAAAAGGAAGGAAACCAGTGCATTGTTGGGGCCGGGCAGTATATACAGTGAACAAGTGTGTTGTTTTGCAGAGGGAGGGTGGGGAGCCGGGGAGCATTCCAGGCCACCCCGTGTTCTCCCTTCCCGCAAGGATGCGCTCGCCGTCGTTCTCACCCCTCTCTGTTGTTCCCCGCCAGAGCGCTCCCTGTGCCAGCTCTCCCTCGTCGCCGCCGGAGCGGAGCGCGCCGGCCCCGGCGCCGCCGGCCTACGCGGAGGAGCGGCCGCCCGGCTGCCCGCGGCTCCCGGCGGAGCCGCCGCCGCCCCACAGCCGCCTCTTCAGCCACCTCCCCCTGCACTCGCAGCAGCAGCAGCAGCAGCAGCAGCAGCGGCCGCAGCAGCAGGAGGCCCGGGCGCCTTGCGGCGTGCTGCCGGTCGGGGGCATTCAGGTGGTCCCTGCGGGCCTGGCCGCCTACTCCACGTTCGTGCCCATCCCGGCGGGCCCGGTGCAGCTCACGATTCCCGCCGTGAGCGTCATCCACAGGACGACGAGCGCGCTGGGCGACGCGGCCGGCGTGGCGCCCGCCGCCGCCAACCCCGTCGGGGTCGCGGAAGTGAACAGCGTCGTGCCGTGTATTCCCATAGGTCAGATTAACGTGCCAGGCATCCAGAGCCTCGGCGCGCCGAGTTTACAGCCCCTGCCGCCCTTAGGCGTGGAGACGGTGAATATCTTGGGCCTGGCAAACACGAACTTAGCCCCACAGATCCGCCCGTCGGGAATTACTCTAAATACGCTAAATGTGGGGCTGCAAGTTTTGACTGCCAACGCTTCTCCACAGAGCAATCCCAGCCCTCAGACGCACATTCCAGGTTTGCAGATTCTGAACATAGCGTTGCCCACGTTAATCCCTTCCGTCAGCCCCGCAGGCGTTGATGGACAAGGAGCTCCCGAAGCGCCGGCCTCCAGTAGCAAAGCCTGCGACGTCCAGCAGGAGCTGCCCGCCGGGAGCTTCCCAGCAGCCGACACCAGCCAGGGCCCCGGGGCTGCTTCTCCACAGGCTGCTCCCAGTGCCCAGCGGTACGGCGCGAAAAGCCTTTCGGAGCCCGCCCCTCCGAGCGACTACGAAAGACCTCGTGGGCCAGGGAAAGCGGACGTGGAAAAGAGCGACCTTGCCAATCACCTCCAGCCCAAGGGTGAGGTCCCTTGCGGGCAGGTGACGCGGGCTTTGGCAGCAGAGCCCCGCTTAAAGGTGAATTCTGACGTTCTGCCCAAGTCCCCGGTGCATCGAACTGCCTCTCCAGACAGACAGGTACACAGGCCAGCAGCCTTGCCCCGCAGGCAAAACACGGTGCAGTTTAGTGATGGCAGCAGTGACGATGAGGATAGACTTGTAATAGCAACCTAGTTTTTGTTTTTCGTTGTGTTTATTATTATTTTTTTTTTTTTTATAACACTTACAGGTTTCTTGGTAAACCTTCCTTTCCTTAAAGCACATTTTTTTCTGACACAAACCCATTACTAATCTTTGTGCAATCATGAACTCTTGACCAATAATTGTTGTTTCTTGTCAGCTCCAGCCATTTTTGTACATGTTGTATAGACGATTGTGCCTTTTTGGAGTTTTATGTTTAGAAACCTGTACAGATTGTTGAATATATATATATAAAATATATATATATAAAATATGTATATTAAAACCAAGTAGTTGCTTGTGTTTAGTAAGTAAACATCTTATGTCAGATAAATAAAGGATTAAATTATATGTTGCACTGTTAAATGTAAATTTTTATGGCTGTGGGACAAAGTTTCTGTGTACAGATCTAGTATGTAAAACTCCATATTTATTGTATCCATACTAGTCTTGGAAAAGGGTCTGTCCATCTTTCTTGTGTAAGACGGTAGCTTTACACTTCAAAGAGAAATACAGTATCTGTGTTATGGAATATTACAGTAAAATTTTGTTTACTGACTTTACCATTGCTTATGTTGTGCCTTCTTGATGCAGCCTAGTAGTTGGAGAGGCGCTTGGCTCGTTCATTTTAGTGCTGTTTCAGTTGCTTTCACATTGAAAGGCCTTGGTGATGGTGTATGCCCACACGATCCCACCTCCCGTGAGAGGACTGCTCTTCGGGCTCGCTTGGAGCAAAACCTTCCATTTCAAAGCATCCAACGATGATGAAGTGGAGAGGGAACCCTTCAACTTTGGGTATAGTGAGCATCCATCAGCCCGTTTTTTTTTTTCCACTTTGTAACTAAAACTTGAAAACCTACCCAGGAGAAAATGGCAAAAAGATCAAGATGAAATATTTTTTATTTGTAATCTTGAACTATAATGCCACTTTTTTGGAAATTAAAATATTGTTGAGCAAGAAAGGAATAACTCTGTGTGTGTTCTTAATTGCAAGATCTGCCGTACAGTTGGTGAAAATGCTGCTGTGATAATGAGGGTTTGGCATTGCTGATTATCAGCAGCCTCTGAGCAAACTTCATTTCAGGGACTCTTTATTTACATCTAGACAAAGCTAATTTTCTTCTAAATATGTTTTTACCTTGTTCAGAAAGAGAGGGGGGGAAAAAAAGGAAATAGAAGCTTTACACGTACCGCGAATGTGCCCTTATTTCAACAACTCAGCAGTATGGGCATACAAGACGCGGAAGGATTTCAGCAGAATGAATAAAAATGTGTTTATGCACAGTGAAATTTAAAGTTATTAAGAAATCTGTGTGCTAAGCTACTTCAAGAGTTGGTACCCTCACATGATATAGGGCTGTGCGTTCCTGAAAACTTTGAATTGAGCCAGGGTCTGTGCTATAATTTTTAATAAGTTGGGGTTTTTTTCCAGTGCCTCTACATCACATTATTACACTATGTTTATAAACCAATTTTAACGACCAAATTCCAGTAGAAAGCTAGAAGATGTAAATTAAAGTCATAATTGCCTTTATGGAAATAATGAAGATAAGTGCGTATAAAATAGCTGGAAGAAAATGATGGGAAGAAAGTCTTGGGGAAAAAAAAATAGCAGTAAAACTGAGTGTGAACTGGGCTGCATTGTTCACAGATTAACTCCTGTACCCAGCTCACAGAAGTAATTCATAGTTTCATAGTCAAGAACAGCAATATCCTAGATATATTTTTAATTTCACATCTGCTTTTGTACTATTCTCACATTGTACTCATTACATTATTCCATTACGATGTGTTGTAAAACTGTAGGCGATGTTGAGTGAGCTTTAATAACTTGGAGAAAGAGCCCTTCAGTACCAAAAAAAATCATGTATATTGCTATGATTATCAGCCAATTGTGCTAATCCGGCAATTAGAAACACACATACTGGAACGGAGAGATTGCTCTCAATGCAGGCATGAATGTTCATGTAATTCTGTATTGTGCAGAGCCACGGTGAGGGTCTGATCCCCTGAACTGCTGAGCGCTCTCAGCTCACGCTGAAGTGACTGAGAGTTAAGGGTACTCAAGGCCCACAGTGTCGGACTCCAATCTGTGAGTGTCTCACGTACAGCCGCTGTGTATGTGCCGTGTCACTGTGCATTTGTATGTTCTCTCGATGAAAATGTACTGATGTCGATGTGTCTTCTGTCATTATCATTTATACTGAATGTGTGAAACGAGCTGGACCAGTCGAAGTTAAAAGCACTGCTGCGTTACATGTGCTTCGAGAGCCAGAAACTGCCCTTTGCTAGCGGAAGCGGGAAGTGTTTAATGTGTTTTATGAGCACTAGAAACTCTGCCTTGCCTTTAGCTTCTGTGTGATAGACACATGCAAACAAACGAGAAGAAAGCTAATAGGTATTTTGAGCGTATTTGTCTACAGCTTGGCCAAAAAAGTTGCCTGAATCAGAAGGGTTTACAGCGAAGCAGAGCTATCTCCAAAATGTTGAATGCAGTCACGAGTGTTACTGTTTCTCTGATTTGATAAGCAGTAAGAACCTTATTCCATACACCCTAAGGTCTTGATTTTACTAACCATTAGAAACTCCAGAGATTTACTATGTACACATCTTAAATATTAACTTGACTCTTAAGTGTGCATATGCTAGCATTCTAAGGATTAATTCGAGGGAATACTGCACTGGTATGAGAGCATAGAGAAAATTGGTAACCCGGTGTTCAACCTGGTGAATCAGACCATCAGCATGTGCCTCTTTTCTCTTCTAGGTGCTTTGAAGATGCGAAGGTCACGAGGTGGAGCGGAGGTATCTTGAAGAAGAAGGACAACAAGTCAACAGATGTGTCATAAGGAGGAATTACAAGACATGCGTGTCACTTGGTAAGTTAGAAGCAATACAATAGAGGGAAGGGACAAAGGTAACGGGGCAGTCAGTATTACTGGTATCAAGCAATCACCACACATTGCAAGACAACACAGCTGAGACAGTGTTTGAACAAGGAAGCCCACTAATAATGAAAGGATTAGCAGGTAGTTACAGTTCTGTCTAACCTTGCTTGAATGGAGCAGGAGGAAATCACTCTTTTCTGGGAGATGGGTATTGTTTCCCTTCTCTCTAATGTGTTTTAGAATAGGTACTTCTGGGAGATGCCTCTGCAACATTGTGTAAGAGTTTAAAAAAGTAATAGCATGACCAGACCTAAGAAGTTAAAATCCTTACCTCTCCTTTGTCCCTATATATCAGTTTCACTTTAATTGTGCACAGAACCACCATCTTTATATCAGCATATACAGGTGCCCTGTGCGGTGCACACCCGTGATCACTGTGTTAGCAATTATGTTCTCAATCTGAATTGTTCCCTTTTCATTTTGAATTGTGTTCTGTTTTCATTCGCTTGTTGGGAATCGTAAGTGATGGGAAAATTGCTTTCCCCTTGCCACAGGGCTCTGTCTGTTCAAGTCAGTAGCAAGTATTTCAGAGCTCTGCCAGGGCAGGATTAGGCTGCCCGTCAGATGCTGTAAATTATCACAGCTGAATTGAAGTAAATAGCACTGGGCTTATTTACTTGAGGATCAACCTTTAACGTCTCTGTCAAGACTGGCAAATCCAGCACAGCAGTTTCAGGCCTTGAAAGGCCAGGGTAAGTGCTGCTCCCCTGGGCCTTGGCTGCAGCCAGGCCGAGCCTGGCAGCCTGGCACAAGCCGCTCTCCGCAGGAGGATACGGGCAGTGCCAGCTGGAGGCCGGGCTCAAACGCCCCTCGGGAAGCTACGGGGAGGACGTGGTGTGGTCAGCCTCTTGAGACCTCTACAGAAGCTGTTATTTTCCAAACCCGCTGACCACAGAAAGAATAGATCAGCAGCCTGTAGCCCTCCTCTTCCAACATGGTCCTCAGCTTCTCGTGATAGCCTGTGATGTTTGTTAGTAACAGGTGGGTGTCTGATTTCAAAACTCCTTGTGTTCAGCAACAATATGGATTTGGAAATGGGAATGCTCATTAAAGAAATGTGTCCATGTTCCCTGCTTGGGCTTAGATATGTTGCAGCATGATCTACCTGTTGCTCTGTAGGACAGGACTTTTGAGAGTCTTTGCTTTTGCTGTAACTGGCCTCAAATCCTCTTGCTCTGGAGCATTTGGCCACCATACGGAACTGCCACCTTCCAGCCACAGCCGAAAGAAACAAGAGAAAAGACACGTTGCTAGAAGCCAGCAGGGATGATCTGTCCTGCACTGATCACTGCTGCACTCTGCACCTTGCAGCCCTGCAGAAAGTTGCTGTGGCTTTCAGGATGCTGCCAGTCATGCCCCGAGGCCGGAGCAGCGCGTGCAGGTGGCCCCTGTCAGGCAGGCAGAGATCTGACAAGAGCATTTTGCATACAAACAAATTCCAGTGCGTGCCACACACTCTCTCTCCAACACTACAAACCGAGCACAGCTAGATCGCCTAAAGCCAAAGACACACTGTGAAACAAAACTATACCGGGCCTGCCACATAGCAAAATGTTCTGTTTTGGTTCTGAATAAGATGGTGTATTGCACCTTGACTTCACTGCTATATGTGTTAAACAACATAAAATAAATCTGTCACTGTAGTGCTTATCACAGAAGTCCTCATTTTCCCAAGGCAGTGCTCACTAGGGTTTTATAAACACCTCACCTTATACTTGCAACTCATGTTTCAAACACGTGCTTAGTATGAGCGCTTGCATTAACACACAGAATAAAAGACAATTGGTTTTAACATGACTGGCTCACCAAAAAACAGTGAAAATAAAGGATCTACCTCCAAGAGTATTTGCTCCAGATGGCCTGCAGCTGACTTATTGGAAAGGCCATTAGTTCTGTTGCTTCTGAAAGGTCTTCTGAGACCCACGACATTTCTTAGGACGGAGAATCCTGGGTTTTTTTGGTTTTTTTTTTTTTTTTGTGTGTGTGTGTGATTTACCATGTGGGCAATAGGAGTCATCCATCTTGGCTAACTGTTGTCGTCAGTCTCTTTTTGTGTGTGTTAAATTATGAGTGTCTTGGAAACCATGTGGCTAGAATTGTCTTTCTTTACTTAACAGCTTTGCCTTTGCCTACCAGGGTCCTCAGTATCCACCGAACATCATTTCTAATGAGCTGACCAATACCAGAGGCTAATGACTTAGATCGCAGAGTTATGTATTTATGGCTTATATCTTTGAGGATGAAACTATTGCCACAGATACTCAATTTCTAATTCTATTGTTGGCTTAGGATAAAAACAAGCTATGTTAAAATACTGCAGTTTGATTATGAGATAATTTTATAGTGGAATGTCTGTGGGTGGATGGGCAAACAACAATAAGGATGTAACAGCATGTAATTGTTTGATTTGATCTTCATACTGTGTTCCAAAAATACTGAATCAAGAGAAACCTTGCAGCAAAAACTTTCCTGTCTCCCTCCCACACTGCTGCTCTCTGCACTGGCCGGAGTACCCAAAGCTTTAAGATGTGGATGGTGACTTTCAGATATTCCACATGAGATCTACAAAAAAACATGTTAATTGAGAGATGACAAGGCTTTACATTCCTAAGGTGCAGTCATGGAAAGAAAACTGTCCTAGGATCAGTCAATTAGCTAGGCATGCTTAGTTTTCTTTGGTAATGGTAGGTTTGTTTTCCCCAACAAGGTCAAATGTTAAGGCCTGTTTGGTTTTGTGGCTGTGCTCTTCAGTATATTTGAAATCCATTACCAAGAATAAGGTATTTGTGCTGGAAATAGGCCAAATGAAGGCAGCTTGTAAGTTCAAATAGCCCTAACATTTACTCTTTTTGATTGAAACGTCCTTCTTGTGCTTTAGAGGTCCCACCTCAGCCAACTGGAAGTCATTCACCTATTCAGTACTTTGTTTTTTGTACCAAATAACTTATAATTGGATCCTTCCTTCTGAAAAACAAAACATAGCAATATATTGCATTGATCCCACACAGGTCTCAGTTGCATCTCAAATATCACAGCCATCCAAGAAAATTATTGGCTATGAAAAAACAAAATCATCGTCAGGTGAAATCAGTGAAACTCCCCGTTTCCTACTGAAGGATCCTACCATCCTATTTCTGCTGATGTCCAAAGCTCCTGAGCCTGATGCTCCTCGTGCAGCGCTCGCCTCCCCGCTAAGGGTCCGGCACAAGGTGGATTCCTCCTGTGAGGTGCTCCGTGATCAGGCGCCCTTTGCACCCAGAACGGTCGCATCCTTTGCACAAAGAGGTAGCGGGGGCTACACGTTGAAAATGGGAGCACTGGGAGAAATCACAGAGGAATTACACTGTGCCAGAAGCAGGCTGTTGGTTCCCCCGCAGCTGGCACAAAGAGGAGGCTTTGTGTGGCACCCAGCATCAGGTGTGTCTCTGGTCTGCAGAAACGTTGTGCAAGCCACAACGGCAGTAAATGTTGAAACAGGGAGTCTAGCAAGCAAAAATCATGGTGTCCTCTGCACACTGCACCGTTTTGCTCTGCCAGCAAATCAGGTGGGTGGTTCAGAAGCCATTTTTGATGCTTAGAGGTTTAAAATCGTGTCTGTCTCTTTGTTTATTCCCATACCTATCATCATCTATGACTCTTTCTTTTTTACAGTGTCTCATAGGAAGAGCCCACATACCTAATGCTGATTAATTCTGCTGGACTGGGTAACTGGCTCCCCTGTGGATATCCTGTTTTCCAGTGAATCATCATTTCTCCTTGGTACATCCTCTAACTCAGATCAAAGATCCAGAATGTATTAGATATGAAGACATCAGACAGCTCAAACAGATTAGAAGAGACACGCACAAAAAAAATGCATCCCGGCTTCTCTCTCATGTCCTGCTGGAAATTGGCATGCTGAACACAGTCCTAAGAACTTGCTATAAAGTGACAGTAGCCAAAAATATGAGACTTTGGAAATTATTTATTTTAGCTAGTCTTCTACAAATTAGCCTTTCTAAGTATTTACACTTTTGTATTTTCTTAGTTTTCCCTCCCATTTGGAAACTCTTTGGGCTAGATTCTCACCCAATGCGAAACGACATCTGTAAGCTGTGGTGCAGCTGCGCCCGCAAAGGACCTGGTTCTATCCAAGTGCTGAGTCTTGCCTGCAAATGCACAGATTAAAGAAACCTGAAAATATGTGGTCTGTTTTTCCAAGTTTATATAGTCTCTTGCGCGCTTTTATTCAATTTTTCATCTAGTTATACAGACAACCAGAAAAAAAAAGGCAGTGAAATGCCCAAAACTTAAGATCACGAGGTCAAGCTAGATTATGTTAATAGTCCCTTCTTCTCTTGCAGTCTTTGAACACAGGTCTTATCTGGTAAGTCAGTTAAAGTATTTATTTCAGCACTGTTTGATCTTGATGATTGCACAAATGGTCTTTTAAGATTTTCAACTTTCTTAAAAAATAGATTTTTAAACCCTCTTTTTAATGGGTGCCTCTAAGAAGGAGAGCCAGGTTTGATCTAAGGCAGCAAACTGTGTTTGGATAGCTGGAGAGACCATTTTTATGGAGGCATTTGAACAGTATATGGTGGGGTTTTATTAAGTTGTTTTTCTAGTAAGGAGAAATAATTGAATGAAGGACCAAGGACTGTCCTTTTTGTGTCATTGAACTCATACGATAGGAAGATCAAATGTGCTGCTCTTTAATCTTAGAATGGGCTGCGTTGGGCATTTACGGCTAGATTCTTAACTGTTCTTGTGCAACATGACTGTACTTTGAGTGGGGGGAAAGAGCATCACTTCTAGAGCTGTCTGCTTAATCTTATGCACTGTGAATAACCAACTGAAGATGATGGAGACACTCCTCAGCAGGAGCACTCTCTGCAAATACTCAGCAAGATCATTAGATCTGCCCATCCCCAATCAATGAAGTCTTGGCAGAAGTGAGCTAATTATTTCTATCCAGACTATTGACCGGTGTGGGTCCTCAGGTGGTGCTCAGCTGCTGAGGTTTTCTGGGTGGAAAAATGTTGGCAAGATCTGTTGCCAGGTTGTCCTTGGCCTATGGAAACCCCAGGTACAGGGATCCACACAGCCCACCACATTCCTCCTCCTTTCACCAAGGACAGTGATGGGGGAGATGAGAGCTGCTAGGGGTTTTTTAAGCAGGCACTATCAAATTCCTCAGCGAGCTTAAACTCCTGTTTCATTGTATTAGGAACCACTTGCTAAGAACAAATTTTTATGCTTTATGTTTGTATGGCAGTGCAATTTTGTCAGCCTCGCATCAGAACAAGAAGGCAATAAAGTTCTGTCCATGAAGATGGTGCCAAATGTGGGAAAATCCAGGTAAGGGCAGGTGCACACATATCCTTACACACAACACCTTTGGAGTTCCCGCTATCCACTTAAAAAGAAAACCCTTGGGAGGGGGATGCGTTTTGCTCTTCTGGAGGAGAGCTAATGAATACTTCAAAAATAATTGTTTGGGACAATGAATAAGAAATTACAATTTTGAGAAAATGAATGCAAAGCCTGGCTTTAGTGATTTCAGGAGCAGCCTCTTATTCCTTTAGAATAGCCAGGATTTCACTCACAGATTTTAAGGCCAGAGCATGGAGAATATCTAAAACCTGATTACGGGTATTTTTGGCACAATGGGGATTGCTGTTAATGACACAGGGAAGTGTTTCTTTTTTTTTTTTTTTTTTTTCTTAACCTAGCATTGCTCCTTCAAGCACATTAATGTCTGATACATTTGCATTTCTACGTGTCATTAACCCAGATGCCTGGTACAGGAGCTAAAGCCTGTGTCTGCTGGCAAAAGTAAATCCTACTAATGTGCTTTTCCTAGCGCACGGAGGGAATTCGGAGCCTCTCCTTTTGAAGCTGACTTGCTATTTTGACTAATTGCTTCTGGTAACAGTTAATAGCATTTTGTAAAGGCACTTCATCTGCTGACAGCAGATTGATGTAAGGAAGGGACACAGTTCACATTTCTAGAGGGAGCATCGGGAAAGCCATTACCAGCTTCATTAATCTGTTAATAATAAAATTAAAGTACAAATAAAATGTGACAAATTGGGTTCTGTTGTGAAAGTCACTTTAACGGGAGGCTCTGAATAAAGGTCAAAACACACTCTGATTTCTGCTGTGTTTTAATAGCAGAATCAGAGGAGAGCTGTGCGGAAACGGTGTAATTAATCAGGCGATACTGTAATTGTCCCCAAATGATACAGAAAGAATTTGGCAAGTGATTTTTTTTTTCCTTCCTGGAGAGCATTTAGCAAACCTGGAACATAAAGCTTTGTCACACAACATTTAAGTGCTAATCCAATTTCACAGGAAGCTTTCAGCATTGTAGGTACAGTAGGCAGGCATATTCCAGCTGCCCTTGCACTTGCAGCTGCAAATTCAGTGGAAATTCAAGAGTACAGCGGCGGGAAAGGGGAAGAGACGCCCTCCGGGCACAGGTCTCCTTGCAGCAGTGGCAGAAATGAACCTGGCATTGGGAAAAAGTCAAGGAACTGGAGGAGAAATCCCGCTTCTAGCAGGGATGGGGGCTTGATGACAAACGTGGAGATGGGACAATTGTGTAAAACCATCGTTGTCTACCCTTGTTTTGAGGGTGTTGCCAACCTGCCAGGGTCCCACGCTCCTCCAGCCTCCACGCGGAGGCAGTTTTGTTGGGAAAGGGGCCTGGGGAGGGCGGAAGGGAGGCGGCGCTTTCCACCCGCTCTCAGGCAGGAGTTTGGAGCAGGAGGAGGGAATGACATGGGGAAGAAGCGGGGCTGCAGGCCCCGAGCAGGTGCCCATCGGGGCACTCGTGCTGGGAGTCAGACATGAGCCGGGCTTAGCAGCTGGGAAATGAGTGGGCTACGTGATGGGCCGCTAAGCAGAGAGGCCGCACGTGGGAGGCAGCGAGGCCAGCAGCCCTGTCCCTCTCCCTGTCCTCTCGAAATCCTGCTCTTCTCTTCACTAGCAGCTGCACGAGGGTGGCTCACTGGGCAGGGCAACCCCTGCTTGTTTCCTGCCGTTCCTCCTGCCGTGGTGCCCCCTCGATGGCATCGCAAGGAGGGCAGGGGAGGGCAGTTTCCTATCTCTGTTACCTGCGCAGAGGGTCCTGCAGCTGCCTGCTGTAAGGACAGTCAGGCTTTCCTGCTCTCCTGCTTCGGCTCCCGTCTTTATCGCGTGTTCCTCTCCCATAAAGCCTGCTCTTTCTTCCTCGCCAAGTCCTGCAGTGCATAACCCCACAGAGAGAGAGATTTAATAGTGAACGGGGTTGATCCCAGGCCTGAAAGCACAAACACAGCCTGCTGTAGCCACAGATCCCACAGGAGCAGCGTTTGCTGTAAATACTTCCAGCTCTGTATTTCTCTGCTTCAAAGGCAACTATTGAGCAAAACCCTCACCTTGGTTTTTGGAGTACCTCTGTTCTTTTGAGTAGACCAGCCCAGAAATTTTAGAATACATCAGGTGAACTATAACCAGCCAAAGGGAAATCTGACGCCTTTTTCTCAGCCTCTTTTAATGATCTCATTGACAGCCTCCTCCTTTTCTGCTTTAGATTGTAAATGTTGGCAAAAAAAAGACATTTATAATCCAGGTTTATGTATCTTGCCACCCTCCGCAATACATTTCTCCACAAAGGCAAAAGCAGATGCCTGGGGAGAGCTCTGCCTTTATGTTCAAATCCATTGTCTGTCCATGGCCCAGAGCAGTGAGCTTCACTTTCATGGTCTCTTTAGACACAGAACAATAAAGCACATGTACCGTCCTGCAGGGAGGATTGGGCTGAGTATCAACACAGCAGACAAACATTTATTTCATGTTGAATAGAGTGTCTATTGAAAGAGATGGGGTTTTTCTTCTTTTTTTTCTTCTTTTTTCTTCTTTTTTCTTCTTCTTTTTTCTTCTTTTTTCTTTTTTCTTCTTTTTTTCTTCTTTTTTTTCTTCTTTTTTTTTTTTTTTTTTCCCTTTATAAAGCCATGAGCAAGAGCACCATCTCCCTGCTGTTCTTGGGGTCTCCTTTCAGCAAAATATGTTCAGGATGTGCAGGAACTTGACAGGTTAAACTACTGCTAAATCTGCAGTTTATGGCAAATAGGAAAAGATAGGAAAAGATGAAAAAGTTGATTGTCTCATTCCAGCATTAGCTGGAATTTCTCTTAGCTTTTTATTTTCTCATAAATTAAAAGCCTTTCTTTTCTGTTCTGTCTTTCCCAGCTCTCTGGGGCTATTACAGTAAAGAGAAACAAGTTTTTTAATCAACAAAACATTAGTCTGCCCAAGTATAAGCAGAGGGATACATACTGTTGATAGTCTGGAAAAACAAACTTTTCCTGGAAGAGTCTAGAAAAGCTCAAATTAGAGATTTTTCTGTTTCAGAAGATGCTTGAGAAATGACACCATCAGGCTTGAACAAGCTATGTGAGAGCTTCTAAAGGGAAGAGGCTATTCAAGCTGGCAAAGAGTAATGAAGAAACAAAAAGCAAAAGCTGGAAGCTTAGCTTAGACACAAACACTGTTGCAAAGATAGCAGGCAAACAACTGTATTAGGAGGATATGCAGCCAATATTAGAACGGTTTAATATTCTCCATTCCTTTCAGTCTGATGTCAATACTTGGATATCTTTCTCTATGGTTCAATCAAAAGTTTTGAGCTTGCTGCAGAATTTGTTGAATGAGACTCTTTGGCTTGTATTAAACAAGAAGATAGAGTAGACTCCCAGTGCTCCCTGTGGCTTTAAAATATATGAGCAGATGAATTTATGGGACTGGAGTTGACTTTTAAGACCACAGTCAGCTGATGCGTTGGACACCAAGTCCTTACTGCTCTCAAGGAACTCCCCGTCTCAGCTGTGGAAGCTGGAACAGATGGAGCTTGCAGAGTCTTTTGCACATTTTTACTAGTGGAGAGTCTGCGCCTAAAAGTCCAAGTCCCCGATCTTTATTGATTTGTGGTCTTGACACAACTGGTGCCACTTAGAGCCTGCAGACAGTCATCAAAACAACTGCAAACCATAAAATCAGCTGTATGTCATTGAAGGGACCATTCACTGGTAAGACCACAATTCAGCAATATGAGTGAATCTTTGAAGTTATGCGGTCTAAAAGGCCCAGAATAAGAAGAGGAAAGAAAACGTTGTTTATCCTTGTTTTACAGTCATGAGTCCTGAGGTATCTTAGTGGGGCTAAACCCAAAGATTTTGCTCCAGGACACCTCAACCTTGCCGCTGCTGGCCACAGGGAAAGGTCTCCTGCGATAAAAGATGCTAATAACTCCATGCTGGGGATGGCCCTTCTCTCTTATTGTCCTGGGCCTCTTGAAGCCAGAGCAGGTGGCATCTGCCAGGCTTTGCAGGTGTCCTGACCAAGCTCCCTGGGGTGGTGAAATGGGGCATGGAAATATCACTGCAACGGGGGTGTCTGATGGTGCCCTAACTGACCAAAGGCACAGGCAACTGAACCCCTACAAGAAACACAAGGCTGGATCCAACTGCTATGCCTTTCTCAAAACCACGAGACCATCCTGAGTGGGGTCCTCCTCACCCTTCCCATTATCCTTTCACTTGCCAATCTCACCTCTATTTTAGTTATAAGATTCTCTTTGCCTTTGATATTTCCTCGCATTTTCCCTAAGTAAGCCGATGTTTGTCATGTTAAACACATTACTCTGCAACAGAATCAAGCAACTGCTTTTAAAATATAGTCTTCCCCTTTCTGTTATTACCCCTTTATTTCCTCTGATATTTTTCTTGGTGAGTTATATGGGGAAGAAATTACTGCTATCTTGTCTTGAGGTTTCCCTGAGGAATCTTGTCAAAATGAGCAGTCCTTTTACTAAGCTTTCATATATAGATTGAGCAAAAAATAAAACAAAATAATTAAATGGCTCCTGAAAGAATTCTGTGCCTACAACTCCAGGAAGAAATGATGGTTCCATATATGCTATTTTGCAAGCCTTTACTTAGTTCAGCATTTACGTTCAGCATATGGTGTCATCATCAGCCCTGGATGCTTTCCAGGCATGCAGTTAAGTGACATGACTAACCAGTGTCATCCTCTTGTTCTCCTATCCTCTCCCCAGTGGGAAAAACCTGTGCAACTGAGAGGCTTGTTTTGGAAGTACATTGGTTTTGTCTGAGGCATATTTTACCCTTGGTTTTAGTATACTTGTTATCATCTATTTCCATTAAAGAAGCTTAGAGCCCCTGGGGGGAGTGAGTGTTCCTCCTGGCTGCCCATCCTCCTGAGTGCTTTGTTCTTCGGTGCTAAATCAAGAGTAGGGGGGAAATGAATATTTGGAGAGTTTGCGTCAAGTTAGAAATAAGAGGCTGAATTTCATACTACTAATGCACATAATCTCTGCCTACAAAGCAGCGTGATGAATAATGTCTTGGCTCACTCTGGTGCACAAAAATATCCTGCGCCCATGCGAAGTGATATTTACCACAGCAAAGTTGTGGCACAGAAACCTTCAGCTCCCTTCGTCCTTCTTTTGTTTGTTTGTTTTTCACAAAGGGCATGAGGATTCCTCAACTTTGGAATTCGCTTTTCTCCTTGGATCAAATGGTCTGAAGCTGCTTAGCTTTCTGGCTCCTCTGTTCCCCCCTACTTCTCTGAGAGTGAGAATTAATGTGCTCAGTCCTGCAGGACGCTGATCTTCCTGGCCAAACCACTTCTGCAAGTGCTGATATTTTAACCACGCGAAGGAGCTGAGTCGATGGAGTTAATGGGACTGGAGGGGGCTGCGATGGGATCGTCTTCCCTGCCCTGCGGCCTGACCCACTGGCAAAGGCCTCATCCCTCTGCTTCCCGCAGAGCCATCGCTTGGGGCTGACCTGAGGCTGTGTTTGCTTATCCTGGAGTTAAGTAAGTATACGGGGACTTTGATGAATCTGCCTCAGACCGCCCGGCCCAAAAGTTCGAATCTCCTCGGAGCGGTCACTAGGGAAAAGCAGACGGGTGGGAAGCGGCTCCGTCATTCAGCCTGGCCGCAGCTGGGCCGCCTCGGGTGCCACCGCTTCAGGGACCCACGGTGTGGACAACCTCCCTTTCAGCCCCACTGCCCTTAAATCCGGGCTGAGGAGCGAGGGGTGCTGTGTGGTGCTGGGAGGGGAGGCCTCCATCCATAGCTTTGGCTACCTGGGCCTACGGGAACCAGAACTCAGTGGCCACAACAGTTTCCTGAAGTCCTCCACTGGGATGGCGACCGGAGCAAGGTGGGCTGCTGAGCGGGGACTCTCACAGGTTCTTTGTTCTGCAGAAAAACAGCAAAAAAAAAAAAAAAAAAAAAATCTTAGGCATGATAACTCACAGAATTTATAAAGTTGTGAGTCAGCCAGAATTGACACTTTCTTTTTCTTTTTTTTTTTTTTTTTTTTTTTTGAAGTTTGGGCAGTGGGGAGAGAGGAGAAAGAAAGAAAGAAGCTCCAGTGGTCTCAATTACTCTGTTGACTGCAAAACATGTTTTTCTGTAATGACCTCAGTAGGGAGCAAGCAGCTCCTTTTGTGTATTAAATTAAAATCTCAGGGGAAACATTAGGCGCCATAATTCATATTTCTGAGACGCAATTTAAGCCTTTCATTGAAAAAGAAAAAGGCAACTCATAATAACTGAGCTCTGTGATACCCAGTAGATTCATTTTCATGTGAAGGATGAAAACAGCCAGCAACATGTTAACCAATTCCACAAGGAGAACAATTGTAATGATAAAAATTATCTGACGTGGACATGGATTCGTAAGTGCACACACAGGCTTTATGGATCCCTCAAAAGGGACTGGCTGCCTCAAACATTTTCTTTATATTAAGATAGAGGAGAGGAAAAACTCCCTAGCCTGCTCATTAAGAATAAAGTCCACGAGCAGTTTCCAGAGCGCAGAGGCCCAAAATGATGCATCTATCTCTCTTATTTAGAAAAAGTCCTTTTACCAGGACGAGTGCCTTGCTTAAGCTGTTATCACTTACACTGCATTAAATTCCCCGGGGAAGGGACAGGTCTGTGCCAGTAGCAGTGGTCGCATACTGGTGATTGTGGAGCCCAGTGGCGTTTCCAGTACGTGTAGCTGCTGCTGGCTCAGCCCACGTGTTTCAGGGGGCACCGGTACCGTTTCCACCGCGTTTGGGTGTTCTTGAGAATTGCCTGTGAGCGCAGGAGAGCAGCAGGTCCTGTTTCTGTCACCCAGCTCAACAGCAGGAGTTATCTCCTCCGGACTTCACATTCCCACATTGGCTCTTTGAGCTCCCCTGGGAAGAGCCCTGCTATGTTAGGAAATCTCTAAAGAAGCAGACTAAAACCACATATGGTCCCCTAGCACTAATGCAAACCATGTGGATAGTAGGTACTAATTTTCTGTACACGTCTAATTTGTCAAAAAATTGAGCAGAAGAGGCTTTTTAAGTCTTGTGTTAGAAGGAGACTAGACTGAGACAGCGGTCAATGGGGCCTAGGAAAAGCAGAGCAGATCCACGTTAGATCTTCTTCCCAGTGCAGTTGTGAAGGAGAGACTTTACAAAGAGATATGGCTGGTAGATGATGCAGTTCCAATGCAAAACTGCCTAGTATAGCCCCAGTTGTAGCGCGTGGGCTGCAGCCTGTAGATACCGCTTATTTTGTTGAAATAAATCACACTGGCAAAAACATAATTGTGCCTCCGCTGTGTCTCTTTTGCAGAGTTAGCAGCCTGGGGAGATCTCGCAGGGACGTGGCACAAGCTGTGTGGCTAACCCTTTAAAAGGAGAGATGAAATGCAGCCGGCGAGCAGGGGACAAGGCAGCGCCGGCGCGCTCAGGCTGCCCGGGCGAAGCAGCTGGTGTTTGCTGCTGATGCATTTATCTTTGCATCGACTCAAGGGATATTAGCCATTTCCTCCTTTATCTGACCACAAATTCCTCATTGCTTCTTTTCCAGGACGTGTCAATGAGTAGATAAACAAGTTGTTTTCTTCTGGAACTCTTCCCCCATTGGGCTGCAGTGGGAGAACTCTAAGGAACAAACCCAAAGACCAAAGAAGGAGGTGAACTGGCAGGAAAAAAAGAGTCCAGCGTGTTATATAGGAAATTCTTTGTAAGCAAGAATATCAAAAGGATGAAAATCAATTCAGAACGAATTCAGGAGGCGCTCACTACATATTTTAACTATATTATCTTAGTGAAGAGGCACTCCAGCCTGGCTAATGCTCACGGTTACAGAGCCAGCCACTCGGGCATTGATTTTCCTCTTGCGGGGGATTATGAATCCACATGATTTAAGCAGCTCTGCGGCTGCGAGTAATGACCAGCCCCTGAAACTTTAGCCAGGCACAGGAACTTTCTACACAGGAGCGGCTTTGTTTCAATGCTTTTAATTACATTTGAAGACATATATTGTCCGTTAATAGTTGACCTCTAATTATGTTTTTAAGAGAGGGCTCTATTGAAACCAGTTATATCATGAAGATGTGTGTGCAAGCTTAAACCAAAGCAATTTTTTTTTCCCACTTCCACAGCCCTTTCAGAAAATTTTACCTGAACAGGGAGATTTCCTTTCGCCAGAAGGACCCTGCACATCGCTCCAGCCCTAGGTGCTTGTGCATCTGGGCTTGCCCTTGTCTTCTACGGGAGTCTAAATTAAATTAAATTAAAAAGCAGGTAGCTGCTGCTCACGTAGGGGCGCTGAGAGGACGTAAACGCCACGTGGTAGCTGTGAGGTGCCAAATGCCCAGCAGGCCCCAATAGTCCAGGATCAGCAGTCCCGTGAGGCCATGACTTGCCGATCCGTAGGGTCAAGCCAATGCTGCTCCAATGCATCCGGCACCTGCCCGTTGTGCAAGACTCCTCAGGCCGGGAGAGGGGAAAACTCTCCTGTGGCTGCTCCCCTGGAGCAGAAATACAAACTGTAGCTATGGTGCAAGCATTTAGGGATGGAAACATGAACACAAGTGCTTGGCCTTGCACTTCCCACTGCAGCAGTCCTAGTTATTTACGGGTTATGAGGGATACCAACTGCAGGGACCTTCTGGACAGCAGAGAGGGGAGCAGGACACTCCTCAGGGTAGAGTCTGTGGTTCCCTGCCAGGGAATATTCTCTTTGCCCCAACCTGAGAAAACACAGAGGTTTTCTTCTCTCCTTTTTTTTCCTCCTTCTCTTCCAAACTCTCCAGTCTCCAAGCTGTCCAGATGTGCTGATATCATCCAACAGCCTTTGCAGAAGTTTCCTCTTGAAAAAAAAAACCACACAAAAAAAACCTAAAAAATAAAAGTGCTGCAGTAGCAGTTCGTATGGAAATTTATTATTTTAATAAGATCCTCTGCTGCACTCAAAACCAGACTAACAGCTGCTCAGAGACCAGCTGGTTCCCTTAAATTCTTTGAGTTTCTGGGTGAGCACAGACATTTGGGATGGAAGTTTGAACACTACTAAGACCAAAGCTCAGAAAACATCCAAACCAGAAACAAGTCTCTGCTGAAGTTGAAAACTCAGCTTAAAAAACAGGTCCCCGTTTTCTTTTCCCCCTGGATGGGAAGGAAAACATTAATCAGGTAAGTTCCCCTACTGGCTTGAAAGAGCAAAACCCATCCTGATTTAGGACTTTATTGCAAAGCGGTTTTTTCTTACTTTTTTTTTTTTTTTTTTAATTGGACGGATCACTAGACAGCAGGACAGCTGAAATGAGGCTGTTTGCCTTATGTTATATCGCCAGATGTACCTACCTCCCTATGTGTTCCATGCAATGTTTCATTAGGATCAAACCTTGGTTTTAAGGCAAGTCTGCAGTAAAATTGCTATAGATCTGTGCATTCTTCTTCGCAGCTTTGCAAAGACGCGTGAAAATTGAATCCTGCTTTTGCTGACATAAAAACGACCGTGTTACTATGTGAGGCCGGGATCAGTTCAGATACTGCAGGCTTTTATTCCCAGAATGAAACTGGACAAATTTTCTGGGTTGCGTAAAGAACCATCTGGGCCTTCTGAAGCCCCAAGTCCGTGTACGGGAGATACGGAACGAGCTACTGAGATAACTTGGCTTCTTGCTGCTCCCTCGGGCTGGGGATCTCCCAGCTTGGTGCCGGGTACACATTCCCTTCCTCCTCCTCCTCCTCCTCCTCCTCCTCCTCCTCCTCCTCTTCCTCCTCCTCCTCCTCCTCCTCGTCCTCTCCCGCCTCCGTGTGCTGCTTTCTCACACTCTCAAGCACTAAATACAGTCACGCACCGACACATCTGCCATCCACCGCTCTCCGACTTCCTTTCTGGGAGTTTCTGCCGCATCCAGCTTTCCCTAGAGGAAAATGAGAGAAAGCTGTCAGCCCCCAACGTGCTGTGGGAGTCTTACCCTTTTCTGGTCTAAAGCTGAGAAAACATTCAATATACTCTGACATCTAGTAGTCAGCATGCCATAAAATCACTCCTTTTTGCACGTAGCAATTGTGAAAAGAAGGGAAAAAGGGCTTCTCAAATTCAAATATGCTTAAGCCATCTTTCCTGAGAGAAGGAACTTGCTCGTATACTTAACTTTGAAGTTATGTTAGCATTGAATTTAAGATCTAAGGACCTCAGATAAGTATAAATCTCATGTGAATTTAAGCAACTTTCTAAGTAGTGTCTGCATTTTTTCCACACACGAGTTTGAAGGTAATGAATGGGAGAAGGGATCATGTTGGCTCGTTTGTGGCCAGAAGAATAAATCTGGACTAATTATTCTCCTTCTGCTCCACTATGCAAGTGCTTTTAAAAGAGCCACTTCCTCCTCTTATTTCAGCAAGTGTTGACAGAGGGCTAGAGACGGAGCCTGATACCCATCTCCGGGAGAAAACGCAGTGCGCTCTCATCCCCTGGCTGAACCTGACCGGAGCTCCCTGTGGAGGTGCTGCTCGCTGCGTTGATTCCTCCCCGGCCTCAAAAGCAGACGAGTTGACTTGGGGCCTCTAAAGCATGTGCTTGCCCGGCACTCAGCAAGCATCCTGCCAGTGGATTTCTTAGGAGGGTCTGCATCTGCCATGCACCCCAGCTCCTTAGGGGTGTTTCATCTCAGTTATGTGGCCATCTCCTCCCCAGCTTTCTCTCTTAAACTTTCTCCTTGACCCATCACGCATAGCTCAGCATGTACTGGGTACCAACTGCCTTGGGTACCTACAGTTTGTTTTAGCCCCCTAGGCTTTCAAATCTCAGGTCTAATAGCCTCAACACATAGCACCTCATTCTGCAGCTGCTCTGGTGGGAGCTCCTGGTACAACCAGGCGCGGCCCAGTGGGAGGTAGGGGGCTAGAGCTGCCAGCTAATTACCAACCCTGCCAGAAAAGCTGCCGCAAGCTCTCAAAACATATCCAGGAGAAAAACAACGAAAAGGAGATCTGGAGGGATTGGGAGGAGGAGGAGGAGAAGGAATAGGTTATTTCAAGGGGATTAAAAGGTCAGAGGACTCCATGTGGAGAAGGCAGAGCAAATCCACCCAAAGCTGTTAGCATGGGATCATCTGAAAAACAAATCCAAAGGCTAATCCTGTAGCCTGATCAAGAAAGAGGCCTATGTCAGAGAAGATGTTCCTCTCCCCCCCAGCCCCGCAGGGCATGTGCTGCCTCATGGATGAACTCACACAACGTCCCTCCTCCAGTGTCCCTCTTACATGAAGTACCTCGTCCCCTTTGGGCTCCTCCCTTTGGATGCAACTACTGGGACACCCTTAGAGAGGACTTGCAAGGGCAAATTCTCCCATGCCCAGCCCAGTACAGGGCACTATCATTGCTCTCAGGAGGAGGATACAGCACGAGAGGATGTCCTCCAAGACTGTCCCAGTCTTCCCGCCTAGGAGTCAGGGAGCTGTTATTTTCATGAGAGAGAATATCTGGGTCCACTATGAGTTAGTAGGAGTGTCAGCCCTACTGGAGTTGATTTTGGCTTTGCATGGACACCAAATAGCTTGCTTCGAAGCAGAGGTAATGCTGTACACCCCTACTCTTATGTTGTGGGATGGAAAAGGAGACATGACGTAGAGTTGTGCTATGACCATCCCAAGAGTATGAACCTCCTTAGTCCATGTGCTTCACCTCAAAAATGTAAGCGCAGTACTAAGGACCACTTTCTCCACATCCTTCCATTTCCTGTCCTTAATACTGCTCTTCTTCACAGTTAAGGACAGAGAGCATCTTTACATCCTCTGCGAGCATCTTTTTTTTCTGCACACATGTTTCCAGGAGTTGCTCCTGCCTCATAAAGGACTTTTTAATATATCCCAACATCTGAATAGGCTGCAGAACAAAAAGTTAACAGGCACACTCTCACCCAGAGCTTAGCCATTTGATTTTTCTCTTCCAACACTTTATTCTGAAGCGACTGATCTTATTTACAGCTCCTCAGAGGCACCAGTTCTCCAGCTGACAGAGCTTTTCAGCAACCTCAAAGCAAAGGAACTAATGTTTGTGTTTGGGATTAGGGGCCTGACCCACAGCCTCTCTGGACATGGGGGTCCCACTTGGCTCTGGAAGGAAGCCCTGAACTGACACAGCAAGTGTGTCATGCTGAGTGGGAGCTCTAGTACTAGCTATGGTTTCCTTTGCTCAAAGCAATTATTTTTTTTTCTTTTTTCTCCTCCCAGAAAATCTTTTGTGAAAGGGTCTCAGCAGAACTGTCCACTTCATTCCCTGTGCCACTGTGAGACATGGAGGGACGTGGTGGTTAATGGGGCTGCTGGCACCACTTGGCCAACTTCTTGAGCAGAACTGGAGCGCTGCTGGTGCCCAGCTCCTGGCACTAAACTTTGGGGCAAGGCACCACCTAGAGGCATGCCAGCCACAGCAACGCTAAGCACACACTTCAGCTTTCTCCTGCCAGAGGAACTATGTGCTATGATGCCTATCACGACCTAAAAGCATTAGCAGTTCCATTTTCCTGTTTTTTTTTTATTTTATCAGAAAAAAAAAAGTTGGTTAGTCTAAACAATAAATGCAAATCTGGAAGAACTCTGAGAGAACGAGTTGTGTCCAAATAAACTGGGAAGGGAAATTCAGCCTGCAAAGCAGGAGTAAAAATAATCCAGTGGAATTCTTTAGTTAGGCCATCTTTGTAATCCATGCAAGATGTGCTCAATTTTTAAGTAATTTGTGTTAGGCTTTTTATTAAAGCCTCAGCCTCATTTTTTCTCCACTAAACAAATGCAGTTTCTGCAAGTCTCTGTTGTCCTCAGCCATGGTATCACTGCCCTTTAGGCTCAAGTATCGGACCAGCCTCTCCAGCATGGAACCAACTAGGACTCTGCAGCATTGCTGACGGAAGGAGCTCCTTCTCTTTTCTCCTTATGCAAGTCATTTCCTTCAGCACTTTGATGCTGAACTGAGGTATCGATTCCCTAGGTTCTACTCCTGGCATTCAGATCCATCATTCAGAATCTGGAGTTTTCTGTGACTTTTTTAAGAAAAGGATTTCGTTTTTCAGTGTTATCCTTTATCCTTTTGCAACCTCTCCTCTCCTATAAACCTGTCTTTGGCCTCCCCCCCTGGAGCGAAGATAAGAAATAAGATTGTTGCAGATTGGTTTTGGTTGGTTGATTTGGACTTTTTATTTGGGTTGATAGGTTGGTTTTGCTATATGGTAGGCATCCTGAAGATTTTTTGCTTCACTGAACTTCTTTTATTATTAAGGAATTCTTTTCAATAGTAACTATATTGAAAATGCCACCTGTTTCATGAAGCTCTTGAGCTTTTGATTTCATAGGGGGCTCAGATGCTTCATGGCAGGCAGATAGGTATAGAAGGGTGAACAAAGACCCTGACCTGTAAGCCCAGAAACACAAGACTTCCAGACTGGGATTGGCAAGTAACCTTTGAGAAAGCCTGGCCCTTAGTGATAAGCCGAGAAAAAAAATATCAGAAAAGGCTGGCTTTCACTTTTACAAAATTGTAGTTCAGATTGCATGCAACTAATTAGCTTTTTTTTTTTATATTTTTGCTACCTTGTACTTTGCTCCAAGGAAATGTACTGCAGATTACCTATCTCCAAGAGCAGTTTACGATAAATGTTCTCCCCAGCCTCGGAGCTGGAGCGCAGCCGCCCAGGGCCTGGCTGAACAGCTTGCACCACTGCCCTCTTTTGGAGAGCAACAGCAGATCCCGTCCCTTTCCGATCGGAAAACTATATCGCTTCTTTACTTCCAGCCGTGGAAACCCCTGCCCTCCCATTTTGAGGAATATCTAGCTATGAGCAAACAGGATGTGACTTTTCAGAAAAAGAAACGAAAGTTGTTCATTTTTATCCATTATGTCAGCTAACACATTCGCTAGTTTAGTGCCTGCTCATCTGTGTTTGCTTGGGCTTTCTCTGCATTAAGAGTTTCATTGTTCAGCAAAAGGTGTATTTGACAGGCAACTCGAAAATGGGGAACCAAATTATGTGGATAAATACCTGACAAAATACAATTCTGTAAACCTTATTTCAATCAGCTTTAGACATCCTTAGTGCTCTGTACTCCTAAACGAAAGCTAAACTGGTTCCGCAGGCTTCAGCATATGCAATTATATTTTGAGAAATAGCATTTTCACCAGGAAAATAAATACATCCACAAGATTTTGAGCAAAGCTGCTCTGTTTCCTTGTCTGAAGGCTAGGGTTCAACTCTGTGATATTTATGGCTCTTCTTACAAGGCTCCTTCTATACCTAACATAAGACAAAGCTCCCCCTCACTGTGCCCATTAAAATCAAAGTCAGTACTGCAGTTCTACAGAATAATCCTGTTTACACATATGAAACGTGTTTGTCTTTAAATAAGAAGATAAGTGTAAAGAGATAATAAATGTTGGGAAAATCACACTATGGACTAATTCGTCTATACCACTTCTTAAGGCAATAGCAGTTTACATATAGCTATACCAAGGGTAATGGGATAACCAGAGCTCGGAGTCCATCTAATCGAACTAGGCTTAGTCAAAAGATGACAAGTGTTTTTCTGCATATATAGACTGGTAGTAACAGTGGCAAAAGTCTTTATTATCTTTATCATCTACAAACTATTTTTGTCCAGAAAGACACAGCCCTGTGTCTGCTCTGTACACAGCTATACCGCCAGGCCTGCAGCACTGGCAAACCCTCGAGCCTGGTGTTTGTGCACAGACTTTTCCCTGTTTCAGTCACTACCAACCCCATGAGGTAGTGGAGGGGATGGTGCTGCTCGTGTGGTGAGCGGGTACTGCTGGCTGCCCAGGCCACCCACCCGGGAGGGCTCAGTGGGAGACCTGGGCCTGCTTCCACGTAGCGGGAGACCTGGGCCTCCTTCCACATAGCGGGAGACTTGGGCCTCCCTCCACACTGGCCACATTGCTCTGGCAAGGGCTCCCACCTTTCCTCCTGGGGCTCAACTGGATGCCTCCAGACACCTATAGGACACTAAGGACTAGTCTTATTGCTGTTAAGTGCCACAGCGCGTAGCTCTACTTGAAGCAGCAACCGCAGCGAAGTCTGGCTGCCGGCACCAGGACAGCAGCGGCATTCCCAGCGGTACTAACTCGGCTTCTGCTTCGCCAGAATGGAAAGGGTTGGTTAAAAACTCCTAATAGAGGCATGTCTCAAGGATGCTTATTCAGAGCAGACCCAAGAGACTTCATTCGTAAGTGCTATATGTCATATATGGCAAATGCTGATGTGCAGCCCTGTTACCCATTCAGCCTCCTAGATGGATTCTGTGTCTTCCCTCTCAACAGTTTCCCACCGCCCATGTTTCCCAGGCACCGGCGTGTCCGGGTGGCAATTCGGATGTTACTGCTTGACTATAAACTTCACACCAGCCTCCTTCCTGCAACCGAGGGCAGGGGATGGCGGCTGTAACATGATCTGAGCCCAGTGCTGGGGCAGCGGCCACTCTAAAGCTGCTGTTTGTTCTTTGCTGGCCCCAACAGGTAATTAAATCTCCTTCCTGTCACTGTCACCAGTGAGTAACTGCCACAGCAACGCCTGCCTCGGGGTGGCCCAAATTGTATCTCACATAGAAAGTGGATATTTCAACGCCTGTATGTCTCTTTAAAAATAAAACCTGGCCAAGAAAACTGGAGAGCTTCTATATTTAATTTTGATTGTTGAGATTTATTTACAACTTTTCCCAATCAGGCAGCATTTGGTGTAGCTTGTTCAAAGCTGAGATTGGGTGCACAAAACAGCTGGACTGCATTCAATGTAACGTTTCCTCACAAAGCTGCCTTCTCCTGGGAGAAACAAGGTCAGATAAAGACCAGGAATTGCAGCTGGGGAAATGTAGTCTGCATTTCCTTTACATTCAGAGTATACTCTTATCAGAAAAGCAGTTACAGGCATCTACCCAAATGGGTAATGAGTAGTGCTTTTATGCTAAGGACATTTATTCATATGAAGCTACTTTCTTATTCACTTTCCAGGAAACACTGTAGGGAAAATAGAGCATTGATTGATGTCGGGGAAAAGTTACATTGTACATTCCACAACTTAAGCAGAGGAAAGTAAAACCATGTCTGTGGCTCAGGATGCATCTAAACTCACAGTACTTCCTAATATGTACTTGTTTCTCTCACCAGGAAACAGTGGAATTGGTAAACTTCCTCACCTAGTCCTAGGCTCAAAACAGAGGTGTCAAAACAACGACCAAAGCAAATAAGCAGTGTGTCATATATGGCTGTATTTCTTAAAGAGGCTGTGTATGGAATTAGATCTGTATATTAAACATTTTGTACAAGTTGCAATTTCTCCTCTGTATTTATCTTCTATTGCAGTCTTCACACTAGTATTTTGTATTTACTGATGATAACCCTCACCATAGTTAAGTTCTTTTGTGCATATCCCATTCTTAATCAGTTGACTATCTAAACGTGTAGTGTTTTACCATCTTTTCACACTTCTAGAATACATAATTCATGCTTCTTCTTCTGACCTTGGTGGAACGGAGCTGAAGACCATGCAGAAACATATCGTTTTCTTTCTTTTTTTTCTTTTCTTTAACAAACACAGAAAAAAAGCCTTAAAGTTCGGGCAATACTATAATAATATAAAACAGTCATATTGAACCCCACTATCTAGTCCAGTATTTTTTTTCTGCTAGTGGCCAATGTTGGATATATTGGCAAGAGAACAGAGACAAGACAGGGCTGCTTCCCCACAATGTTCCTCCAGAACTCAACAAATTGCAGCTCAAGATTTTCTGGGCCAGAAGTATATAGCTCCTTTATAACTCCTAGAAACCAACTTGACAATGAAAGCCAAGCAAAGCACCGCAGCAGAGTTGGCTTTTCATGCCAAAGGACCAGAGGTTCAAACCCTTTGTGGCCTCTGTGTGTCCGTGCACCAAGAGCAGGGCAGGATCATGAGCTACCACAGCAGAAATAACCACAAATAGCCATGACTGAGTCTGCAGGTGACAATGCCTTTTTGACAACCATGAAGACCACTGCCTGTCATCAATGCGAGGTCTGGGAGAGCATCTTCTGCCCTATGTTACATCTACAGAGCTTCTCTTCTTTGCCTTGCTCCTGGTATTCGAGTTACTGCTCCTGCCCTGCAGCAAATGAAGAATAAAAGGTTGGAACAAGAGGAGCCCCTTCAGCTGCTGCGCCCAAGGAAGAGAGGGAAAGTCCTGAGGAAGACATGAGGCAAAGGCAGGTGGTGCGAGCAGAGGAGAAGTTCTTGTTAACTCTCCCCTGGAAGTCCTCTGGATTCTTTACTCACAGGTTATTTAAACCATTTTCTTTTTTGCACATGACATTTCCTCTCTCCTAAAAAATCGGCTTGGCTTCCTGCGAAACATTTCCCTGACGCTTCCAGTTCTTCCTTGTGGAAAGTACATGCGAGATGAAGGTTTCACGATAGTATCTTTGAAACCTGAATCTTTGCAAGCCACCCTTTTCATGTTTCTGGTAACAACAGTTTTAACCCTGGGAGACGCTGTGACCTCTGCTCAGTAGAGTTGGCTCGCTCCTCTGTTTGGGCTCTGTGCTGTTTTGCTTTTTGCTGCAGCTAAGTTTGGTCTGCGTGCTTTCTTTTACAGGGCTTTAAAATATTTACATAACTGTTGTCAACAAATTTATCTAGCCATTTTTAGCTCCTGCAGGAAGAAGGACCTGACTTCTATTTTAAATAAACATTAGAAATACCATAAGAAACAAACCTTGCCCAACTCCGAAAGCTAGTCCTCAGACTTGCTTTCACACTCGTTTGCAGGCAGCCTCATCAGCCCTTTGCTCAGCTTTGCCATGGAGATATAGACACTGATAACAAAGTTAAAGTGCAGAATAGGGGAAAACCTGTCGTAGACATCCTCTCTGGTGCCGTGGTACTTCTATGGCTTCCAATAACACCTGGCTTTACCCAGCAGTGACAGTCTCAGTTCAAATAAAAGCCAGAACGCCATGGCATGGGCTGTTGAAGAGTTAATGCCTGTTGCTGGGTTAGGCAGTGACACTCGTGCTGGGACTCTAGGATATTAAATGCCATCTAGTCATGTCATTTGGTGCCCGGACATGTATGAGCAGGAAGGGTTTTCTTTTTGCGTGTGGCGATGGGCTTTGTGCACCAAACATCCTAAGGCTGCCACCCTCCTCCCTAGTTTAAACAGAGCTTGGTATGTGGTATGAATTTGGGTGGGAAAATGATCCTTCATGGCACTGGGAGGGAAAAGATCCAGATGCATGCTGCAAATAGTTGGAGCTGAGGTTGCTGAATTAATAGCTAACCCTCCCTCTCCTCCCCTCAGCACTTTAAGAGGGCCAGGAGTGTAATGCGAGATGGGCTTTTAGATCCTTTGAGAAAATTCACCAATTAGAGGTGAGAAAAAATGAGGAAAGTTGCTTTACCAGAAATCATGTTTCCCAAGGACCCTGATAGCCTAGGTATCTGCAACAAGAATTAAATATATTGTAGGCTGGGTAGTGATAGATAAGAATAAGGTCACTTTCAAGAAGACTGTGTTAGTTAGCACTTGAATTTACATGTTATGTAAGAAAAGCAGAAGAAAAGCTTCCCCGCTCTGGCATAAGAAAGTGTGGGGGAGGTCTGGACGGTCCTAGGAGTGAAGGAAGATGCAAGAGAGGCCACGAGTGAAGGTTATGCAACTTTCATTTCGTTGAAGATTGTGTTTCAAATCTGCAGAAAGCAGCATGTTTCTCCTTGCTCCCTAGACAGAACGGCACAGCTTTACAATCTCCTTTTATTGTTTTGCTGATAAGCAGGCATTTCACATTTCTGACACTATACAAAATGTCCTTTAGAAAACTCTATCCGTGCCACCGCATTTTCCAGCTGGAACATTAAAACCAGATCCTGGCTGAGCAGCTAAGTTTTCACCCCATAACGCGGTGTCCCAGCTGTGGCTGGCCATGAGACTCAAGACAGAGAGGGGAGAAGCCGCCCCCTCTTTGCTTGCCCAAATGGGTGGCGGTGCCAACACACCTACTTCAGAGCTCTAGGGCAGGCTGGTTTGGCATGAGCCACAGCAGCTGGTGGAGTCCATGACTTTGTATTGCTGGACGTGACTTGTATTTCCAGCCTGCAAACACTAACGGCCAAAGTTTAGCCCCATGCTACTCGTAGGACCCCTGCAGTGACTCAGGCTGTTGCTGATCCACACTGCAAACAGCTACAAGGTAAGTGGCTCTTCCTTCTTTGGCAAAACTCCCAAAGGGTTTCTCTGTAGGACACAGACCTGCCCAAGGTCTTGCCCAGCCTTCAAGGCATGGACAGAGAGGGTTATCCGCTTCCTTGGAAAAACCCGTCTCCTGGCCTGGTAATCCTCACATCCCGAAATAGGCCGCTTGGGTCACTGATAACGGAACATAAATCTGTCTTAGCGTTCCTCTAACAGGCACCAGGACAGCTTGATTCCAGTTAAGTCTCGAGACCTGAAAATAGAGCTATCAGAAATTGCTCAATCAGAGGATATGGATCCCTGACAACAATAATATTTAAAAACCCTTACCAAAAATTCCTGAAAATGTTTGTTCTTTTTCTTTTTTGAGAGAATAAATGAATAGCACCTTCAGAGGTCTCCACAATATCTTGTTTGTGCCTTTTTACTCAGAGGAAACACGTTTCTCAGCCTGCATGCCTTTTTGCCAGCTAACAAGAATCCTTTCTAACTAGCAATTTTGACAAAGATGAAAACACCTCACACCAATATGAGTCAGTTAGGCTTTATGTGCACACCCTGGAAAAAAAAGGCATCTCAGGAGAAAAATCTCTTTTTAAATGTATGCTTGCACAAACTTTTGTGACAGGCCTAGAAAGGCTACGCAAATCTGTGTTTTACGCAGGAATGATAGCTATCTTTCACCGCACAAAGCTGCCTTCTGCTTCTCTTTTCTTTCTAAAACACCAAACTAAAGCAAAATACAAACACTTGTTTCCTCTCCCAGCTTTTGGGTGCTGGTAAAAACGAAGTTTATTATTTCAGTGAGCTGCCATTCCTTTTTATGTGTAGCTAGGTGACCTCTGCTGGTGGTTCTTATCATAACTCTAATAATTCACAATACAGGTACAAATACATTGATATTCTAGGAAGGACTGCCCTACATACACAGAAGATATAATCCCCACTCTGACAAACAGACAGCTCCCACACTGGAAAGGCATAAAATATATATACATATATATATATATATATATATATATATATGAGCCAGCTTTTTCTCCTCAGTGAAGTTTTAAAGAATTATAAACAGGTATGAACATCTCTGACTAGGGCCACTGGTGTTTACTCAACATATTTGTGGTCTAGGTGGCACCTACTGCTCAGAAAGCCCCTACGCTTCATCCTGCGTGAAGCGGGGAGGGGATATGAGGGAAGGGATCAGTCTCCGCTTGCATTCCTGTCCTGCAGGCTTTCTCGTGGCCTCTGCTAACAGCCCTTGTGGGAGGAAGGACAGCGGCTACGCGGACCGGTGTGTGAGTCAGCGCGGCCGCAGGCGCTCGCTCTGCTCTTACACGGCACCACGCCGGGATGTGATGCCCCAAGGGAAAGGCCGCAGTCCACCTGAGCCCTTGCAAGGCAGCCAGCAGCCAGCAGCCTCGGTCTTTGTCATGCCCAAGGTCACTTCTGTCAGTGCGAGGAAATACCGCGCATTCCGAGGGCGCCGTATCTCCTTATCAAGGGCGAAGCTGGCATCGTGCCGCCCCGCACCGCGGCCACTGCCCCTCGCTTTATGCTTTGGCCCACTGTAATGGACACGTCTGCCACGCTCACTTCCCAACGCCCAGTGTCCGGGTGGCAGCCACCGCGGCTCAGTGCCATGTGGACAAACGCAGACACGACAGAAAAACCCAAACGCAATGGAGCCAAGAGCGGGGCCGAAGGCACGGCTGGGTGCTCATCCTCGCTCCCCGTGAGCACACACGTCCCCTGTGTGCAACCCGACGGGCACCTTGCGGTGCCCCGAAACACCCCGCGTGCCAGGGCACCCTGTGGGACGGGGGAGCGAGGGGCGGCAGCCACAAGGCGGGATTGGGGCTGCCGCCCTGGGGCGCTTGGCCCGGGGCTCCCCTCGGGCGGCGGCGGGGGGCGCCAACGGCCGCGCCATGGCGGCAGCCCCACGGCCGC